>NC_086446.1:486359481-486659481 GCF_028390025.1 Pseudophryne corroboree | reverse complement strand
GCCCGCTTTACCACCATTTTCATGCCCAAATGCTTGTTGGTCAAGACAAACTGCAAGTGGGTGATATGTAAGTGACCACCCTGTGTGGGTTTCAAGTGTCAAATCTGTTGACCAACGCTGTTTAACCCTTGCACAGCTACAGCTTCTTATTCAAAATGATGAAATCTGGTGTCTGTGCCCGCTTTACCACCATTTTCATGCCCAAATGCTTGTTGGTCAAGACAAACTGCAAGTGGGTGATATGTAAGTGACCACCCTGTGTGAGGTTCAAGTGTCAAATCTTTTGACCAACGCTGTTTAACCCTTGCACAGCTACAGCTTCTTATTCAAAATGATGAAATCTGGTGTCTGTGCCCGCTTTACCACCATTTTCATGCCCAAATGCTTGTTGGTCAAGACAAACTGCAAGTGGGTGATATGTAAGTGACCACCCTGTGTGAGGTTCAAGTGTCAAATCTTTTGACCAACGCTGTTTAACCCTTGCACAGCTACAGCTTCTTATTCAAAATGATGAAATCTGGTGTCTGTGCCCGCTTTACCACCATTTTCATACCCAAATGCTTGTTGGTCAAGACAAACTGCAAGTGGGTGATATGTAAGTGACCACCCTGTGTGAGGTTCAAGTGTCAAATCTTTTGACCAACGCTGTTTAACCCTTGCACAGCTACAGCTTCTTATTCAAAATGATGAAATCTGGTGTCTGTGCCCGCTTTACCACCATTTTCATGCCCAAATGCTTGTTGGTCAAGACAAACTGCAAGTGGGTGATATGTAAGTGACCACCCTGTGTGAGGTTCAAGTGTCAAATATTTTGACCAACGCTGTTTAACCCTTGCACAGCTACAGCTTCTTATTTAAAATGATGAAATCTGGTGTCTGTGCCCGCTTTACCACCATTTTCATGCCCAAATGCTTGTTGGTCAAGACAAACTGCAAGTGGGTGATATGTAAGTGACCACCCTGTGTGAGGTTCAAGTGTCAAATCTTTTGACCAACACTGTTTAACCCTTGCACAGCTACAGCTTCTTATTCAAAATGATGAAATCTGGTGTCTGTGCCCGCTTTACCACCATTTTCATGCCCAAATGCTTGTTGGTCAAGACAAACTGCAAGTGGGTGATATGTAAGTGACCACCCTGTGTGAGTTTCAAGTATCAAATCTTTTGACCAACGCTGTTTAACCCTTGCACAGCTACAGCTTCTTATTCAAAATGATGAAATCTAGTGTCTGTGCCCGCTTTACCACCATTTTCATGCCCAAATGCTTGTTGGTCAAGACAAACTGCAAGTGGGTGATATGTAAGTGACCACCCTGTGTGAGGTTCAAGTGTCAAATCTTTTGACCAACACTGTTTAACCCTTGCACAGCTACAGCTTCTTATTCAAAATGATGAAATCTGGTGTCTGTGCCCGCTTTACCACCATTTTCATGCCCAAATGCTTGTTGGTCAAGACAAACTGCAAGTGGGTGATATGTAAGTGACCACCCTGTGTGAGTTTCAAGTATCAAATCTTTTGACCAACGCTGTTTAACCCTTGCACAGCTACAGCTTCTTATTCAAAATGATGAAATCTAGTGTCTGTGCCCGCTTTACCACCATTTTCATGCCCAAATGCTTGTTGGTCAAGACAAACTGCAAGTGGGTGATATGTAAGTGACCACCCTGTGTGAGGTTCAAGTGTCAAATCTTTTGACCAACGCTGTTTAACCCTTGCACAGCTACAGCTTCTTATTCAAAATGATGAAATCTGGTGTCTGTGCCCGCTTTACCACCATTTTCATGCCCAAATGCTTGTTGGTCAAGACAAACTGCAAGTGGGTGATATGTAAGTGACCACCCTGTGTGAGGTTCAAGTGTCAAATCTTTTGACCAACGCTGTTTAATCCTTGCACAGCTACAGCTTCTTATTCAAAATGATGAAATCTGGTGTCTGTGCCCGCTTTACCACCATTTTCATGCCCAAATGCTTTTTGGTCAAGACAAACTGCAAGTGGGTGATATGTAAGTGACCACCCTGTGTGAGGTTCAAGTGTCAAATCTTTTGACCAACGCTGTTTAATCCTTGCACAGCTACAGCTTCTTATTCAAAATGATGAAATCTGGTGTCTGTGCCCGCTTTACCACCATTTTCATGCCCAAATGCTTTTTGGTCAAGACAAACTGCAAGTGGGTGATATGTAAGTGACCACCCTGTGTGGGTTTCAAGTCTCAAATCTGTTGACCAACGCTGTTTAACCCTTGCACAGCTACAGCTTCTTATTCAAAATGATGAAATCTGGTGTCTGTGCCCGCTTTACCACCATTTTCATGCCCAAATGCTTGTTGGTCAAGACAAACTGCAAGTGGGTGATATGTAAGTGACCACCCTGTGTGAGGTTCAAGTGTCAAATCTTTTGACCAACGCTGTTTAACCCTTGCACAGCTACAGCTTCTTATTTAAAATGATGAAATCTGGTGTCTGTGCCCGCTTTACCACCATTTTCATGCCCAAATGCTTGTTGGTCAAGACAAACTGCAAGTGGGTGATATGTAAGTGACCACCCTGTGTGGGTTTCAAGTGTCAAATCTGTTGACCAACGCTGTTTAACCCTTGCACAGCTACAGCTTCTTATTCAAAATGATGAAATCTGGTGTCTGTGCCCGCTTTACCACCATTTTCATGCCCAAATGCTTGTTGGTCAAGACAAACTGCAAGTGGGTGATATGTAAGTGACCACCCTGTGTGAGGTTCAAGTGTCAAATCTTTTGACCAACGCTGTTTAACCCTTGCACAGCTACAGCTTCTTATTCAAAATGATGAAATCTGGTGTCTGTGCCCGCTTTACCACCATTTTCATGCCCAAATGCTTGTTGGTCAAGACAAACTGCAAGTGGGTGATATGTAAGTGACCACCCTGTGTGAGGTTCAAGTGTCAAATCTTTTGACCAACGCTGTTTAACCCTTGCACAGCTACAGCTTCTTATTCAAAATGATGAAATCTGGTGTCTGTGCCCGCTTTACCACCATTTTCATACCCAAATGCTTGTTGGTCAAGACAAACTGCAAGTGGGTGATATGTAAGTGACCACCCTGTGTGAGGTTCAAGTGTCAAATCTTTTGACCAACGCTGTTTAACCCTTGCACAGCTACAGCTTCTTATTCAAAATGATGAAATCTGGTGTCTGTGCCCGCTTTACCACCATTTTCATGCCCAAATGCTTGTTGGTCAAGACAAACTGCAAGTGGGTGATATGTAAGTGACCACCCTGTGTGAGGTTCAAGTGTCAAATATTTTGACCAACGCTGTTTAACCCTTGCACAGCTACAGCTTCTTATTTAAAATGATGAAATCTGGTGTCTGTGCCCGCTTTACCACCATTTTCATGCCCAAATGCTTGTTGGTCAAGACAAACTGCAAGTGGGTGATATGTAAGTGACCACCCTGTGTGAGGTTCAAGTGTCAAATCTTTTGACCAACACTGTTTAACCCTTGCACAGCTACAGCTTCTTATTCAAAATGATGAAATCTGGTGTCTGTGCCCGCTTTACCACCATTTTCATGCCCAAATGCTTGTTGGTCAAGACAAACTGCAAGTGGGTGATATGTAAGTGACCACCCTGTGTGAGTTTCAAGTATCAAATCTTTTGACCAACGCTGTTTAACCCTTGCACAGCTACAGCTTCTTATTCAAAATGATGAAATCTAGTGTCTGTGCCCGCTTTACCACCATTTTCATGCCCAAATGCTTGTTGGTCAAGACAAACTGCAAGTGGGTGATATGTAAGTGACCACCCTGTGTGAGGTTCAAGTGTCAAATCTTTTGACCAACACTGTTTAACCCTTGCACAGCTACAGCTTCTTATTCAAAATGATGAAATCTGGTGTCTGTGCCCGCTTTACCACCATTTTCATGCCCAAATGCTTGTTGGTCAAGACAAACTGCAAGTGGGTGATATGTAAGTGACCACCCTGTGTGAGTTTCAAGTATCAAATCTTTTGACCAACGCTGTTTAACCCTTGCACAGCTACAGCTTCTTATTCAAAATGATGAAATCTAGTGTCTGTGCCCGCTTTACCACCATTTTCATGCCCAAATGCTTGTTGGTCAAGACAAACTGTAAGTGGGTGATATGTAAGTGACCACCCTGTGTGAGGTTCAAGTGTCAAATCTTTTGACCAACGCTGTTTAACCCTTGCACAGCTACAGCTTCTTATTCAAAATGATGAAATCTGGTGTCTGTGCCCGCTTTACCACCATTTTCATGCCCAAATGCTTGTTGGTCAAGACAAACTGCAAGTAGGTAATATGTAAGTGACTACCCTGTGTGAGGTTCAAGTGTCAAATCTTTTGACCAACGCTGTTTAACCCTTGCACAGCTACAGCTTCTTATTCAAAATGATGAAATCTGGTGTCTGTGCCCGCTTTACCACCATTTTCATGCCCAAATGCTTGTTGGTCAAGACAAACTGCAAGTGGGTGATATGTAAGTGACCATCCTGTGTGAGGTTCAAGTGTCAAATATTTTGACCAACGCTGTTTAACCCTTGCACAGCTACAGCTTCTTATTCAAAATGATGAAATCTGGTGTCTGTGCCCGCTTTACCACCATTTTCATGCCCAAATGCTTGTTGGTCAAGACAAACTGCAAGTGGGTGATATGTAAGTGACCACCCTGTGTGAGGTTCAAGTGTCAAATCTTTTGACCAACGCTGTTTAACCCTTGCACAGCTACAGCTTCTTATTCAAAATGATGAAATCTGGTGTCTGTGCCCGCTTTACCACCATTTTCATACCCAAATGCTTGTTGGTCAAGACAAACTGCAAGTGGGTGATATGTAAGTGACCACCCTGTGTGAGGTTCAAGTGTCAAATCTTTTGACCAACGCTGTTTAACCCTTGCACAGCTACATCTTCTTATTCAAAATGATGAAATCTGGTGTCTGTGCCCGCTTTACCACCATTTTCATGCCCAAATACTTGTTGGTCAAGACAAACTGCAAGTGGGTGATATGTAAGTGACCACCCTGTGTGAGGTTCAAGTGTCAAATCTTTTGACCAACGCTGTTTAACCCTTGCACAGCTACAGCTTCTTATTCAAAATGATGAAATCTGGTGTCTGTGCCCGCTTTACCACCATTTTCATGCCCAAATGCTTGTTGGTCAAGACAAACTGCAAGTGGGTGATATGTAAGTGACCACCCTGTGTGAGTTTCAAGTATCAAATCTTTTGACCAACGCTGTTTAACCCTTGCACAGCTACAGCTTCTTATTCAAAATGATGAAATCTGGTGTCTGTGCCCGCTTTACCACCATTTTCATGCCCAAATGCTTGTTGGTCAAGACAAACTGCAAGTGGGTGATATGTAAGTGACCACCCTGTGTGAGGTTCAAGTGTCAAATCTTTTGACCAACGCTGTTTAACCCTTGCACAGCTACAGCTTCTTATTTAAAATGATGAAATCTGGTGTCTGTGCCCGCTTTACCACCATTTTCATGCCCAAATGCTTGTTGGTCAAGACAAACTGCAAGTGGGTGATATGTAAGTGACCACCCTGTGTGAGGTTCAAGTGTCAAATCTTTTGACCAACACTGTTTAACCCTTGCACAGCTACAGCTTCTTATTCAAAATGATGAAATCTGGTGTCTGTGCCCGCTTTACCACCATTTTCATGCCCAAATGCTTGTTGGTCAAGACAAACTGCAAGTGGGTGATATGTAAGTGACCACCCTGTGTGAGTTTCAAGTATCAAATCTTTTGACCAACGCTGTTTAACCCTTGCACAGCTACAGCTTCTTATTCAAAATGATGAAATCTAGTGTCTGTGCCCGCTTTACCACCATTTTCATGCCCAAATGCTTGTTGGTCAAGACAAACTGTAAGTGGGTGATATGTAAGTGACCACCCTGTGTGAGGTTCAAGTGTCAAATCTTTTGACCAACGCTGTTTAACCCTTGCACAGCTACAGCTTCTTATTCAAAATGATGAAATCTGGTGTCTGTGCCCGCTTTACCACCATTTTCATGCCCAAATGCTTGTTGGTCAAGACAAACTGCAAGTGGGTGATATGTAAGTGACCACCCTGTGTGAGTTTCAAGTATCAAATCTTTTGACCAACGCTGTTTAACCCTTGCACAGCTACAGCTTCTTATTCAAAATGATGAAATCTGGTGTCTGTGCCCGCTTTACCACCATTTTCATGCCCAGATCATTTTTGTTTAATGCAAAATGTCATGTAAATTGGTGTAAGGGACACTATTTGAAGTTTATGCAATGTTAACTTAGTGATCTATCCTTATTTAATTTATTTTAATATAATAATTTCTGAATAAGAAGCTGGAGCCGAATAAGAAGCTGGAGCCGAATAAGAAGCTAACTTCAGCCTCGTTTAATGTAGCATGTATTAAATTAATCATATATAAAGTGCATCCTTGTTCACAGTTGGTTCATGATTTAAAGTGATTAGTGCAGAGGTATTTCTTGTGACCAAAAAGTGGGTATACCATGCATACAGAGGCGGAACTACCGGCAGTGCAAGCAGTGCGTTGCACTGGGGCCCGCCTCTGTTCAGGGGCCCAAGCATGTAATGAGTCAAACTGACTCATTACATGCCGCTGTGCGCTGCGGGCAACCGCTGCCCGCAGCGCACAGCCGCCCGGAGAGAGAGGAGAGGAGTGGCGCTCACTGCAGCGGTACGGGGTAAGGTGGAGGACGGAGGTGAAGGAGGGAGCCGCAGCAGCGCTTTGTTACTGGTGGAGGCGCTGCTGCTGCTGCTCCTCTGCTTCACTATAGGCTGTCTCTGAGAACAGCCTATAGTGAAGCAGAGGGGCAGCAGCAGCAGCGCCTCCACCAATAACACAGCGCTGCTGCGGCTCCCTCCTCCACCTCCCTCCTCCTTCTTCTCTACTGCCCGGGAAGCTGCACAAGGAGCCTGAGCCAACAGAGAGGGTAAGTATAATTTTTCTTTCTTTCTTTCTTTCTGTCTGTCTGTCTGTCTGTCTGTCTGTCTGTCTCTTTCTTTTTTTATTTGTTGGGACTGCCTGCCGCAATGTGTAAAAAGGGGGAATCAGCCTGCCGCAATGTGTAAAAAGGGGGGACTGCCTGCCGCTATGTATAAAAATGGGGAATCTGCCTGCCGCAATGTGTAAAAAGGGGGAATCTGCCTGCCGCAATGTAAAAATGGGGAATCTGCCTGCCGCAATGTGTAAAAAGGGGGAATCAGCCTGCCGCAATGTGTAAAAATGGGCAATCTGCCTGCCGCTATGTATAAAAATGGGGAATCTGCCTGCCGCTATGTGTAAAAAGGTAGAATCTGCCTGCCGTAATGTGTAAAAAGGGCACGCTGTCTGTCGTTATGTGTAAAAAGTGTATGCTGTCTGCCGTAATGTGTAAAATAGAGATGCTGTCTGCCGTTATGTGTAAAAAGTGTATGCTGTCTGCCGTTATGTGTAAAAAGTGTATGCTGTCTGCCGTAATGTGTAAAATGGGGACGCTGTCTGCCGTAATGTGTAAAAAGTGCACGCTGTCTGCCGCTATGTGTAACGAGGGCACGCTGTCTGCCGCAATGTGTAACGAGGGCACGCTGTCTGCCGCTATGTGTAAAAAGTGTATGCTGTCTGCCGTAATGTGTAAAATTGGGACGCTGTCTGCCGTAATGTGTAAAAAGTGCACGGTCTGCCGCTATGTGTAACGAGGGCACGCTGTCTGCCGTTATGTGTAAAAGGTGCACGCTGTCTGCCGTTATGTGTAAAAAGGGGAATCTGTCCGCTGTAAGGTGTAAAAGGGTCTCTACCTGGTGTAGTGGTGCTACTGTGCGGCGTAATTTGAAGAATGGAGACTACAGTGCACCGTTTTATGAATTGGTATTATTTTGTGGACACACCCCTTCCCCACGAAGCCACGCCACTATGTATTTTTGCGCGCGCCTACGGCGCGCACTGCCCATGGGGTGGACTTGGATGGGATGGGGGGGGGGGCCCAAAGCATTTTGTCGCACCTGGGCCCACCGCTTGCTTGTTCCGCCACTGCATGCATATACTTAGGTTTGTTTCACAATGCAGGTATAATTCCTCCTGGCTAATTAACTGTGATTAGCTTTATATATGGTAGATACAACCTTGCGCTTTGTCCACGGAAAACGTGCTTTGCCCTCGATATAGAAATAACTGGTGCCACCGCAGTGCAGAAGTAGTTGAATCTGACTTGTGGGCAAGTATAGTAGTAAGTAGAACCCACAACGTACCTGGAAACCATTGTTTCAATCTGCGTAAAACATAAAATAGAAGGACAAGCCTTCACCCTGTGGTAATAGCGCCATAATTATGTATGTACTACCAATCGTGCATGTAAGCACAGCTGCCAATTATAAAATAACACGAGGTAAAACCGTGGGCGTAGGAACCTTTGAGTCCCACCCGGAACCGTCTTTCAGGCAGCTGCCGCGTCGGACGGATATAGGAGCGGACCTCTGCTTGTTTACCTATCAGGCTGTCATATCGGCTGTGCTGGCATCTCTACTGGAGATGTTACCGGCTCAAACATCACTGGCCGAATCTGTGGACGGGGATGAGCTGAGGAGTGAGGACGGGGAGGAGAGGAAGGGCGAGAGACAATGTAACAACTACTACTCCCTGTACATCTATCAGGCTGGGAGGTGAGAACACCCCATCATACTGCGCTGAGAGATCTCAAGTTACGTTGCTATGCTGCCTCCCTTATATACAGTGCATAATATATCCTCTTTCCAAGACCAAGGCTTCTGAAACACTAATATACTGTGGCCCTATATACATTGCTGGAACTTCCTTGTTCATAGCTGAATCCCCCATGATCTTCTAAGCAACACATACACCCCTACATAGCGCTAAAATAATCTGTGCAATGCAGATACCTCTATATACAATCCTGACACTCACCTGTACATAGCTGATTCCCCGCCCCCCCTCCATAAACAGTCCTGAGACATTAATTCATTACAATGCTTATAACCATTTGTACAGTTCTGAGATGCCTATAGCAATGCTCAGATCCTGCTACACAGTGCTAGACCCTGTGCAAATTGAGATCTTCATATACTTCCTATGTAATGTTGAGACTCCCTGTTCAGTGCCAACAGAGTATGGATAACCACCTTTTCTTTTCTTTACTGTGATATACCCCATTGTATCTTGCCTTGTTATAGAGTGTATAGTGCACAAAAAAATGAAACCAGGAGTAACTGGGGGAGTAACAAATGCCTGATGCATACTAGACAGTGTGTTAAATAGCCATGTATCTTTATTAAAGTAATGTTTATTGTACTGAATAATCATGATAGAGTGGGTCATAGCTAGGGCATTTCAGAAATGAGTCCGTTAATACCTGTTATGTAATGCCTCTTCCAGTGTGTCCCAACACTCAGCAGATAATGGGAGTCCAGGGACTGCTGCTACTGATGATACCCCATCCGGGGAGAACTTCAGGTAAGATCAAAGTTGTGTGTCCAATATTCACTTCTCCTTATTATCTGGCATTATGCTGGCCTGCCAGTAATATGGCACAGGAAGAGAGTAATAACATATGCCAGGTTTTATAGACTATTGCATGTTTGTGTGCTGTAATAAATAGATATAGAAAATATTGGAGAGTCTGCTCATAGCAGATTATAGATTGTGTCTAAATGACAGATGCAGTTGTCCTCCCAGTACAGATTTTCAGCTATCTAAGGGGGTCATTCAGACCTAATCGTACGCTAGTTTTTTTCTCTTCTCTGCGATCAGGTCAGAACTGCGCATGCGTATGCACCGCAATGCACAGGCGCGTTGCACAGGTACAAAGCGGATCGTTGTTGTGCGATGGGTTTTATAAAGAATCCATTCACACAGCCGATCGCAGGGAGATTGACAGGAAGAAGGCGTTTGTGGGTGTCAACTGACCGTTTTCTGGGAGTGTTTGGAAAAACGCAGGCGTGTCCAAGCGTTTGTAGGGCGGGTGCCTGACGTCAATTTCCGGGACTGGACAGGCTGAAGTGATCGCAGCCGATGAGTAAGTTCTGAGCAACTCAGAAACGGCACAAAACTTTTTTGTACCGCTCGGCTGTACATGCAGTCGCACACTTGCAAAGCAAAAATACACTCCCCTGTGGGCGGCGACTATCTGCTCGCAGCAGTGCAAAAAACCTCTAGTGAGCGATCAGGTCTGAATTAGGCTCTTTATTAAGATTGTATTGAACACTAAAGTCTTTGTCTGTCGATCACAATTATGTAAATGTCATAACAACACACATTCACTCCTGTGCAAAACATTTACTAACAGTTATAGCGTTGACTGTTAAAGTCAGCCAGTTTAATGTTGCCAAAATGCCAACCCCAGCTGTATTTAAATTAGGGTCTCATGTGACTGACCAACCATATCTCCGCACTTTCTTTCTTCTGACCCCAGTTGGTATAATTACTGTGTGTGTGTGTGTGTGTGTGTGTGTGTGTATATATATATATATATATATATATATATATATATATATATATATATATATATATATATATATATATAATTTTTATTTTTTATTTTTTTTAAGCCTGTCTTTGGTGGACACAAACCTACCAGCTGAAGCAGAGCCAGAACTCAAGAACTTTATCGCAAAGCGTTTATCACGGGGAGCCATGTTTGAGGGGATGGGTAACTTAGCATCAGTGGAACTCAGGTAAGACTGTGCACGAGAAGTCTTGTTAGTGATTGAGATTTTTGCCTGTCACAGTTTGCGTAGTATTCATTGTCACACAACATGAAAAAGCAGAAATAATGTTATTTCAATGACACAAATTATTATTAAATCAACTATGTTATTTTGTGTAATCACTGTACTGAACAAATTTTAATGAATGCATACACTCTTCGGGAGATGTAAACTTGTCAGTGTAATATTATGTGACCATAAATAGCCAGTGTGTATCTATTTTCATCTAATTTCAGTTTATGTGATAATGTTGGTCACTTATGGACTGATCTGCTCTTGGTCCAATTGACAGGACCAGAGACTAGGATGACCAAAGGGTGATTTACCTGTTCAGCTCAACATAAGATTTGTTGCAACATACTAAGAATATAGGGCAGTGATGGCTAACCTTGACACTCCAGCTGTTGTCGAACTACACATCCCAGCATGCCCTGCATCAGTTTTAGCATGGCCAAATAGCAAAACTGTAGCAGGGCATGCTGGGACGTGCAGTTCAACAACAGCTGGAGTGTCAAGGTTAGCCATCACTGATATAGGGCTAATTCTGAGTTGATCGCAGCAGCAAATTTGTTAGCAGTTGAGCAAAACCATGTGCACTGCAGGGGGGACAGATATAACGTACAGAGAGAGTTAGATTTGGGTGGGGTATATTCAAACTGAAATCTAAATTGCAGTGTAAAAATAAAGCAGCCAGTATTTACCCTGCACAGAAATAAAATAACCCACCCAAACCTAACTCTCTCTGCACATGTTATATCTGCCTCTCCTGCAGTGCACATGGTTTTGCCCAATTGCTAACAAACTTGCTGCTGCGATCAACTCAGAATTACCCCCATAATGCAAAGAGTTCCTGCAAATCCAGCTTGGATTACTACTGCAGCAGGAAGCATCTGCTTGTAATAGAAACCTCCTGCTGCATCACCAAGCAGCTCTGTCACTGCTGCTTCCAAGGATGCAGCAGTGATAACAACTCCAGCCACATCTGAATTAGGCCCTACATGAATGAGGAATAGGGGTAAATGTATTACCTCGGTTATGGGGGAGAAGCAGTATCAGCGCGTGTTATGCACCCACATGTATGACAGCTGCGGAACGGGCACAGCCCATATCGGCGCTACTATCTAACATCACGCCAATATGAGGGGGCAATGTATGAAACCATTCCAACACCTGCAGTTGTTGATGCCCTCTCTCCACAGGCTGTGGCGGGTGCCGGCTGCGGACTGCACAGGGGATCTTGCGTGAGCAGCGAGATCCCGCGCTTGCGCAGTGCAGCCGGCTAAGCAGGGAGACACAGCGATGCGCTGTGTGCTTGGGGGCATCGCCGGAGGGCTCCCCCGCTTCGACAGACAAGATGTTTATACATCTCGTTGATGTCCCTTCCTGCTTCGCCTTGGTAATGAGGCGAGCAGAATCGTGCCACTATAATACATTTATCCCATAATTCTATCTTTAGACCAAAATTCCACAAGATCAGTAAATGTAATCTGTCTAGCTACTCAATAAGTGACTGTTTTACATTGGAGACCACTAACAAAGAATCTGTTTCCAATATGTAAAGACTAGTTTTGGTTGGACAAAATGTATACAGTCCGTTTTGTATGATTTGATGCCCTTTTGCGTTCACGTGAACAGAATAGCTGACATTATTTGACTATATAAGATGGCTCCTCCTCTTTCCTATAACTTACTTTGTAAGTAAGTTCCGTTTTATTGTCAATAAAATATAATCAAGAAAAAAATGAATTGTTGTAAAGTCGTACATTATTTATTGTAATAGATTTATTTTTTAAGTAGATTAGAAAAATCTACCTTAGTAGCTTGTGCGTAGACTCTGCTGTATACGGTGCGTAGCCATTAAATAGCACTGAGTTGCTGTCCAAGCCCATGTCTATTTCATGAGAGATGGGTCCATGGGGTTTTTCGTTGCATGTCTGTGAGGGTTCAGTATGATTTACCAATGTACGGGATTCCAGCGATCAGAATACCGACAGCAGCATGCCGCCCATCTGAATCCCGCCAGCCCCCTCTAAAGTCTCCTAACTCTCTTCTGCACCCTACCCTAACCTCCCTTGTGGGTACCTAACCCTAACCCTCCCTTGTGGGTGCCTAACCCTAACCGAACCCTAACCCTCCCAGATGGTGCCTAACCATAATCCTCCCTTCCCTGCTGCTTAAACCTAACCCTCCGAGCTTGATGCCTAACCGTAACCTCCCCTTCTATGTACCTAAACCTAACCCGCCCTGCACCCTAACCCCACCCCCTTCTGCCTAAACCTACCCCCCCCCCCCCCCTTCCCCGTGCGGCAGGATGCCAGCGCGTCCCGCTATCAGGACGACCGGGATTCCGGCTGCCAGTATTGTGACGCAGGTATCCCTGCGGCGTTGGTATCTAGATGCCGGGATTGCACCCTCCTTTGGGATCCTGGTGTCGGTATATCGACTGCCGGGTAGCTAAGAGCTTCCCATCTTTGAGATTCGTAATCAATTTGACATCCTTGCGAGCTGAAACAGTAGCGCAGGTGGAACTCAGACTGTCGAGTTTAGTAAATAACGCACAGACCGAAGGCTGTGGTTGGAGAAACTGGTCTGTTTATTGTGTATCAGAGAGAGGACAAGTTTCCATTTATACATAATCAACTACACTGAAAGATGTCTTCTAAATATAACTGGCTATTCTGCAATGCTGTACTGCCTACAAGATTACGCGCAGCACACAAAGGAAAGGCTTTGACTGTAGGTCATAGTGTTCACTGTAGGTGCAGGGTGCTGATTAGTGAGGAGGGCATATTTTCATTTTGATTGGCCTAATTTTAGATGTGTTGTTTCACTACAGCTACGCTACACCCAAAAAAATAAAAATAAGAATCCTAGCATTCATATGACTACTCATTAACAATAGGCAGAGACAGGTTCAGATTGAGCTTTTTGAGAAGTTATAATTTCAGTCTCTGTGATATGTGACACATCTGTCTATTTCCAGTTACCTAGAATACACGCTGGGCTGCTACTATTGCCTGATAGAACAAGACAAGCCGTGTCAAGCAAGTAACTCAGAGGCTGATCTCCCCACCCTGGAGTATGTTGTCTGCTTGCTCGGGGGCTCGGAGAAAGGACTGGATCTATATCCTTTGGTTGTGTTTTAAGAGGTACTATATTTATCCCATCATCCGTCTTAACGGATGAGTTTAAAATATGTGAATTTTATTTTAAAGTCACTTTTGAGTGCTTTCTTTTTTATGCTATTATAATCACATCTCTCTGCTGTGATTGTGTTGTTTACCTGCAGCATTTTGAATTGTCAGTTAGTGTGTGTGTGTGTGTGTGTGTGTGTGTGTGTGTATACTAGCATATTGGACCTGTCACTTGCTGGGATTGCCTCTGCCTGGACTTATTCCAGCTGTACTATCTTTGGGCGGTCACCAAGTTCCAGCCTCACAGCATCCATTTCTGGGCAGATAGGGCTAGATCTCCAAGTATCCACCACACTTCTACAGGTATCTCTTATGTTCTCTCATTAGAATACATGCTGTCCTTTCTCTGCGATGTCCATTGATACCAGGGTCTGTGTCCATTGTTGTCCCTAATGGCAAAAACATAATTCTTCCCTCATCCCAGGCCAGCCACCTAGCTTTCTAACCTGCTGTTCACTGTTTTCACACATGGACACATAGCAGAAGCAGATGGGCACACTTGCTCTTGACCTATACCGTACATACCCTATCTGTGCTGTTACTTCAGCAGATAATGCTGATTATTCTTTACAGTGTTGAGATTAAACTTTTTTTTAATTATGGCGTCGTAGATTATCAGAATTATTGTCACAGCACCTCTAGGCCAAAATGGTCTTATTGAGAAATTTAGAAAAATAAATTAAGTAAATTGTGTTTGTGTCATCCTTTGGGGGGCGAGCACAACGAAGCGCCTTGAAGGTTTGGTGGATCGCTCCCTGTTAGTCGGCATGTCGGGCTGGCAAACGGTCGGGATCACGATGTCAGTATAGTGACCTGCGGTCTCCCACCTGCCGGTCACATAACTACATCCCATATATATAACTGTAATACTGAGTTTATGCAAATTGACTTTCTCAAATGCTACATACAGTGGTTTCGATGGTCAATGTTTAACCCTGCAATGGCGGGGAACCAATGTTTCCTCAACATCGCTAGGTTTTCCCCCCCAATGTTTTCCCGCGATGTGTGTGTGTGTGTGTGTGTGTGTGTGTGTTGCTGTGGATGGTGGTTGAAAAAGTGAAAGCCACTCTGGTCAGCCAATCAGCAGCAGCACATAGGACAGGGGGCGGGCTGGTTGGCAGCTATTGTGAATTCAGGGAGTGACCATGATAGACAGATATGCCTACTGTGTGCTGCAGAAGGGTGTGTGACCAATGCCGCAGGGTTGTGTTTAGTTATGTTATGTATGTATGTATGTGTGTATGTATGTGTGTGTGTGTGTATGTATGTATGTATATATATATATATATAGATAGATGTGATGGCGGCACTCTCGGATTTCTACAAAGCAGTAACGGAGACCACTCGGTTCTGCTTAGACTAACGTTTCGGTTTTAATCAACCGTCATCAGAGGATACAAAATACAATATAAAACAATCTTACCTTTATACTCTAAAGAACACCCTCGTGCACCGTCCCCGGCTTGCGCCGCCGGACTTACTTCCGGGTACGTCATCACACAGAGACCACAGGGTCAACGTGACGACGTTTGCCCGCCCAGTGAACAAAACCATCACCATGGTAACAGTAAAACATAACAGGATCATTTGCGGAGCTGGAAATTAGGTTACAATCATAATTTAGATACTTTGTGAAATTCTACATACCGCAATGTTGAAAAGTCATGTAAACCTAACTCAACCATACCAAAATTACAGTTATGATGGTTATTGAAGAAATGCATATATAAAATTTTACAGGAAACAAGTAAGTGACAGCGTCTCATTGAGGCCATTAGGAGCCACCGTGTTAAGCCGGTGTATCCAACGTGCCTCCTTCTGCAACAGTATCTTCTGTCTATCCCCCCCTCGTTTAGTTAAAAAGACCTGCTCCAACATTTTATACCGAAGGGTGGCAAGACTGTGCTGGTGTGCTCTAAAATGTTTAGCAACCGGTTGGTCCACTTGCTTACCCTCCAGTATCTGTTTTATAGCACTCCTGTGTTGACCCATGCGCACTTTAAATGGGCAGGACGTTTTGCCTATGTAATAGAGCCCACATGGGCATTTAATGCAATATACTATAAAATCACTTGTACAGGTGAGAACTTGTTTAATCTTGATTTTAACGCCGGTGTGCGGATGTGTGATGTAATCACCGGTCTCCAGATACTGACAAGTCACGCAGCCAATGCATTTATAATTCCCTGGTTTTTTGGTCAGAAAAGTGGCCGTCTCTGCAGCAGCATATCGTGAGATGTCATTGTGTACAACAGCATCTCGTATGCTGCTGCCCCTCCTATAGCATGACATCAATTTGCTAGAACTAATGCTAGAGAGATCTGGGTCCCTCTGTATTATAGGCCATAATCTTTTGGCTGTTTTATTAATTATGTGACTCGATGTAGTATAATCAGTCACACAAACAAACACATCCTGAGCCTGTTTTTTAGGTGCTGTAACTGTGACGGGAATTTTAGGTTGAGACATGGCCTTTTGTCTGGCTGATCGTAACAATTCACTGTTATACCCCCTCTCCAAAAATCTGGAAGTCATAAGTTCCATTTGCCTATGCTCTTCTTCTGTACTGCTACAAATACGATGTACCCGTAGGTACTGTGAGTACGGGAGACCACTTTTCAAGGGTTTTGGATGATGGCTGGAGGCTAATAGTAGACTGTTAACATCAGTCGGTTTTTGGTAAATGGAGGTGATAAATAAGCCATTCTTTCTAACTATTTTCACATCCAGGAAATTAATGGTTTCTGCCTGTATATCAAAAGTAAATTTGATCGAATCATCCATCAAATTTACTTGGTGCATCATCTCTATAAAGGTCTCACGTGTCCCTGTCCATAGCATGAATACGTCATCAATATAGCGAGTATACATCGCTATATTGGATTTATACTGGGGATTAGAAAAAAATAATGCCTGTTCCACACAGAACATAAAGGCATTAGCATATGCCGGTGCGGCACAAGACCCCATCGCACAGCCTTTTATTTGTTGAAAAAATTCATTATTAAATAAAAAGTAGTTCCTGTTAAGTATAAGATGCATTAGATCCATAAAAAATTGGATCACAGGACCTGTAAATTTGGGATTACCATCTATGAGGTTGCTTACTGCTTCCAGTCCACGGCTATGTGGAATGCTGGTGTACAGGCTAACAACGTCAGCCGTACATAACCAACAAGTTTCTGGGAGATTATTTACCTCACGTAATTTTTGTAAAAAAGTGGAGGTGTCTTTTAAGTAGGTTACCTCACTCTGTATTACAGGCTGCAAAAAATAATCAACATATTTAGATACATTAGTATACAAAGAGCCCCTAGCTGATATTATCGGCCGTCCCGGGGGACGGACTGGGTCTTTATGTAACTTGGGGATTGTGTAAAAAACTGGCACACAGGGTGCCGGAACCATGAGTGCTGAGCGTGTGCTGTTGGAAATAACCCCCTCCTTCACAGCTTTATCTAATATCAAACTAAGCTCATTTGTGTATTTACTCGTGGGATCAGATACCAATCTGACATAGACAGAGGTGTCATTTAACTGTCTATAAGCTTCATGCTTATAGTCGACAAGATCCTGTACCACTATGCCTCCCCCTTTATCTGCGGGGCGCACAGTGATATCAGGATATGTCGAAAGATGATGTAGAGCCTCCCGTTCAGCTGGTGTAATGTTAGAGGCATAATTTTTACTGTTAACATCACAGGTATCTATACAATCAGATAGAGTTTTAGTATGCATTGCGGTATGTAGAATTTCACAAAGTATCTAAATTATGATTGTAACCTAATTTCCAGCTCCGCAAATGATCCTGTTATGTTTTACTGTTACCATGGTGATGGTTTTGTTCACTGGGCGGGCAAACGTCGTCACGTTGACCCTGTGGTCTCTGTGTGATGACGTACCCGGAAGTAAGTCCGGCGGCGCAAGCCGGGGACGGTGCACGAGGGTGTTCTTTAGAGTATAAAGGTAAGATTGTTTTATATTGTATTTTGTATCCTCTGATGACGGTTGATTAAAACCGAAACGTTAGTCTAAGCAGAACCGAGTGGTCTCCGTTACTGCTTTGTGGAAATCCGAGAGTGCCGCCATCACATCTATCTGTACAGCTTTTTTAAGCTTGGAGGGCACCCGGTGAGGTGAATTTTTTTACAGGTACGAGTGCCGAATATTCCTTTTCTATGATATGAGTTCGTTTGCCATAACGAAGCTCTATTAAGGCACCACCATTGCATATTTACCACCAGCACTATTCTGACAACTACATCATTTGATTTGTTTGTCAGTAAGACATTATGGATACTTTGCATGAGGACGTACCTGGATTCCGGCAAACGCGTTTGCCACAGGGGGAGTTTCTCTCATTGTCGGACATTGATGCAGAGCGTATCCTCATTAAAGACAAATTCAAATCCACTACAGCGGATGACTCGGCGGAACAGTTGTTTGCACAACTTTTGAAATTAAAAAACCGAGAGACTGATTTTTATCTACATGGGGTCTGCCTCTCAGATTATTACCGCGACAGGATGCTACCAAGGGGATTCCGGATACGCAATACTCCCACAATAGGGAGATATAATCCGGAGTTCTGTAGAAAGTGGGCCGCAGTGCTCAATAAGGCCTCGTTTGACCTTATCCTGTTAGTGGTGGAAGAGGCCACCAGGGAGTTAGAACAGACCCGGATAAAGATCAGAGAATTGGAATCAACCACTCTGCCAATCTTGCATGCTGACAGTAATGGTGATTGGATGTCCAAGTTAACACAACAGGTGGAGAAATACAAAAATGACCTTATTAAATTTAAGACCAAGAAGCTGGCTACTGTCACAAAGGACTATGTGGAAAATAAAGTCTACATGTGGGCCAACAATCCATCAGTTAAAACCCACCCGTATCGACAACGGCCATACAGAAGATCTCGTCGCTTCCCGCTGGAAGGGGAAACCTCCAGTGGCACCTCTAACAGCGAATCTGACGCTGCCTCTTCACAGCGACGTCCACGAACGCAGCAAGTCCCTTTAGGAGTGAAAACCAGGGCACAACGAGAAGGACCGGTCGAACAAGAACCAGACGAGGCAGGCAATGTGAAAGGGAAGGGAGGAAGAGGAACAAAGTCCAAGAAGTAGTATACAATCTGTCTTCACGGACATTAACTGATGCTGAAGTCAGCATACTATCTAAAGGACTGAATTTTGTGCCCACTAATCCACACAAGACTTTTGATAGTAAGGTGGATCTATATAGATTTAACAGGCAATTACGCCTCAAGGAATTCTTTAATTCTAAGCCTGATGTATCAAAGTTGGATGATTGTCCCGTGAGGCCAAAATCAACCTTTGATCCATACTCCACCAATGCGGCCATTAAGGTATTTACTAAAACTCTATCTGATTGTATAGATACCTGTGATGTTAACAGTAAAAATTATGCCTCTAACATTACACCAGCTGAACGGGAGGCTCTACATCATCTTTCGACATATCCTGATATCACTGTGCGCCCCGCAGATAAAGGGGGAGGCATAGTGGTACAGGATCTTGTCGACTATAAGCATGAAGCTTATAGACAGTTAAATGACACCTCTGTCTATGTCAGATTGGTATCTGATCCCACGAGTAAATACACAAATGAGCTTAGTTTGATATTAGATAAAGCTGTGAAGGAGGGGGTTATTTCCAACAGCACACGCTCAGCACTCATGGTTCCGGCACCCTGTGTGCCAGTTTTTTACACAATCCCCAAGTTACATAAAGACCCAGTCCGTCCCCCGGGACGGCCGATAATATCAGCTAGGGGCTCTTTGTATACTAATGTATCTAAATATGTTGATTATTTTTTTGCAGCCTGTAATACAGAGTGAGGTAACCTACTTAAAAGACACCTCCACTTTTTTACAAAAATTACGTGAGGTAAATAATCTCCCAGAAACTTGTTGGTTATGTACGGCTGACGTTGTTAGCCTGTACACCAGCATTCCACATAGCCGTGGACTGGAAGCAGTAAGCAACCTCATAGATGGTAATCCCAAATTTACAGGTCCTGTGATCCAATTTTTTATGGATCTAATGCATCTTATACTTAACAGGAACTACTTTTTATTTAATAATGAATTTTTTCAACAAATAAAAGGCTGTGCGATGGGGTCTTGTGCCGCACCGGCATATGCTAATGCCTTTATGTTCTGTGTGGAACAGGCATTATTTTTTTCTAATCCCCAGTATAAATCCAATATAGCGATGTATACTCGCTATATTGATGACGTATTCATGCTATGGACAGGGACACGTGAGACCTTTTATAGAGATGATGCACCAAGTAAATTTGATGGATGATTCGATCAAATTTACTTTTGATATACAGGCAGAAACCATTAATTTCCTGGATGTGAAAATAGTTAGAAAGAATGGCTTATTTATCACCTCCATTTACCAAAAACCGACTGATGTTAACAGTCTACTATTAGCCTCCAGCCATCATCCAAAACCCTTGAAAAGTGGTCTCCCGTACTCACAGTACCTACGGGTACATCGTATTTGTAGCAGTACAGAAGAAGAGCATAGGCAAATGGAACTTATGACTTCCAGATTTTTGGAGAGGGGGTATAACAGTGAATTGTTACGATCAGCCAGACAAAAGGCCATGTCTCAACCTAAAATTCCCGTCACAGTTACAGCACCTAAAAAACAGGCTCAGGATGTGTTTGTTTGTGTGACTGATTATACTACATCGAGTCACATAATTAATAAAACAGCCAAAAGATTATGGCCTATAATACAGAGGGACCCAGATCTCTCTAGCATTAGTTCTAGCAAATTGATGTCATGCTATAGGAGGGGCAGCAACATACGAGATGCTGTTGTACACAATGACATCTCACGATATGCTGCTGCAGAGACGGCCACTTTTCTGACCAAAAAACCAGGGAATTATAAATGCATTGGCTGCGTGACTTGTCAGTATCTGGAGACCGGTGATTACATCACACATCCGCACACCGGCGTTAAAATCAAGATTAAACAAGTTCTCACCTGTACAAGTGATTTTATAGTATATTGCATTAAATGCCCATGTGGGCTCTATTACATAGGCAAAACGTCCTGCCCATTTAAAGTGCGCATGGGTCAACACAGGAGTGCTATAAAACAGATACTGGAGGGTAAGCAAGTGGACCAACCGGTTGCTAAACATTTTAGAGCACACCAGCACAGTCTTGCCACCCTTCGGTATAAAATGTTGGAGCAGGTCCCTTTAACTAAACGAGGGGGGGATAGACAGAAGATACTGTTGCAGAAGGAGGCACGTTGGATACACCGGCTTAACACGGTGGCTCCTAATGGCCTCAATGAGACGCTGTCACTTACTTGTTTCCTGTAAAATTTTATATATGCATTTCTTCAATAACCATCATAACTGTAATTTTGGTATGGTTGAGTTAGGTTTACATGACTTTTCAACATTGCGGTATGTAGAATTTCACAAAGTATCTAAATTATGATTGTAACCTAATTTCCAGCTCCGCAAATGATCCTGTTATGTTTTACTGTTACCATGGTGATGGTTTTGTTCACTGGGCGGGCAAACGTCGTCACGTTGACCCTGTGGTCTCTGTGTGATGACGTACCCGGAAGTAAGTCCGGCGGCGCAAGCCGGGGACGGTGCACGAGGGTGTTCTTTAGAGTATAAAGGTAAGATTGTTTTATATTGTATTTTGTATCCTCTGATGACGGTTGATTAAAACCGAAACGTTAGTCTAAGCAGAACCGAGTGGTCTCCGTTACTGCTTTGTAGAAATCCGAGAGTGCCGCCATCACATCTATCTGTACAGCTTTTTTAAGCTTGGAGGGCACCCGGTGAGGTGAATTTTTTTACAGGTACGAGTGCCGAATATTCCTTTTATATATATATATATATATATATATATATATATATATATATATATATATATATATATATATATATATATATAATATAATTTCTCTAACGTCCTAAGTGGATGCTGGGGACTCCGTAAGGACCATGGGGAATAGCGGCTCCGCAGGAGACTGGGCACATCTAAAGAAAGCTTTAGGACTAACTGGTGTGCACTGGCTCCTCCCCCTATGACCCTCCTCCGAGCCTCAGTTAGATTTCTGTGCCCGACGAGAAGTGTGCACACTAGGGGCTCTCCTGAGCTTCTTAGTGAAAGTTTTAGTTTATGTTTGTTATTTTCAGTGAGACCTGCTGGCAACAGGCTCACTGCATCGAGGGACTAAGGGGAGAAGAAGCGAACTCACCTGAGTGCAGAGTGGATTGGGCTTCTTGGCTACTGGACATTAGCTCCAGAGGGACGATCACAGGCCCAGCCTTGATGGGTCCCGGAGCCGCGCCGCCGGCCCCCTTACAGAGCCAGAAGAGCGAAGAGGTCCGGAAAAATCGGCGGCAGAAGACGTTCCTGTCTTCAATAAGGTAGCGCACAGCACTGCAGCTGTGCGCCATTGCTCTCAGCACACTTCATACTCCGGTCACTGAGGGTGCAGGGCGCTGGGGGGGGCGCCCTGAGACGCAATAAAACAGGATAAAAATACCTTACATGGCAAAAAAATACATCACATATAGCTCCTGGGCTATATGGATGCATTTAACCCCTGCCAGAATACACAGAAAAACGGGTGATAAGGCCGCCGAAAAGGGGGCGAAGCCTATCTCCTCAGCACACTGGCGCCATTTTCCCTCACAGCTCAGTTGGAGGGAAGCTCACGGTCTCTTCCCTGCAGTCACTACACTACAGAAAGGGTTAAAAAAAGAGAGGGGGGCACAAATTAGGCGCAGTATTAAAACATACAGCAGCTATAAGGGGAAAAACACTTATATAAGGTTATCCCTGTATATATATATATATAGCGCTCTGGTGTGTGCTGGCATACTCTCCCTCTGTCTCCCCAAAGGGCTAGTGGGGTCCTGTCCTCTGTCAGAGCATTCCCTGTGTGTGTGCTGTGTGTCGGTACGTTTGTGTCGACATGTATGAGGAGAAAAATGATGTGGAGACGGAGCAGAGTGTCTGTAACAGTGATGTCACCACCTAGGGGGTCGACACCTGAGTGGATGTACTGTTGAAAATTACGTGACAGTGTCAGCTCTGTATAAAAAACAAACAAACAGTGGTTGACATGAGACAGCCGGCTACTCAGCTTGTGCCTGTCCAGACGTCTCATAGGCCGTCAGGGGCTCTAAAGCGCCCGTTACCTCAGATGGCAGATACAGACGCCGACACGGATACTGACTCCTGTGTCGACGGTGAAGAGACAACCGTGATTTCCAGTAGGGCCACACGTTACATGATTGAGACAATGGAAAATGTTTTATACATTTCTGATAATACGAGTACCACCAAAAAGGGGTATTATGTTCGGTGAGGGAAAAACTACCTGTAGTTTTCCTGAATCTGAGAAATAAAATGAGGTGTGTGATGATGCGTGGGTTTCCCCCCGATAACAATTGATAATTTCTTAAAAAGTATTGGCTGTATACCCTTTCCCGCCAGAGGTTAGGGTGCGTTGGGAAACACCCCCTAGGGGGGATAAGGCGCTCACACGCTTGTAAGAACAAGGGCTCTACCCTCTCATGAGATGGCCGCCCTTAAGGATCCTGCTGATAGAAAGCAGGAGGGTATCCAAAAATGTATTCACACACATACTGGTGTTATACTGCGACCAGCAATCGCCTCAGCCTGGAGGTGCAGTGCTGGGTTGGCATGGTCGGATTCCCTGACTGGAAATATTGATATCCTAGATAAGGATAGTATATTATTGCCTATAGAGCATTTAAAAGATGCATTTCTATATATGCATGATGCACAGCGGAATATTTGCCGACTGGCATCAAGTATAAGTGCGTTGTCCAATTCTACCAGTAAAATGGTCAGGTGATGCGGATTCCAAACGGCATTTAGAAGTATTGCCTTTGAAAGGGGACATTTGGGGTCGGTCTTTTAGACCTGGTGGCCACGGCAACAACTGGGAAATCCACGTTTGTACCCCAGGTCGCCTCTCAAAATAAGACGCCGTATTATCAGGCGCAGTCCTTTGTTGGCAAGCGGACAAAAGGTTCCTCTTTTCTGCTCGTGACAGAGGGAGAGGAAAAAGGGTGAAGAGATTACCCAGTTCCCAGGAACAGAAACCCTTTCCCGCCTCTGCAAAGCCCTCAGTATGACGCTAGGGCCTTACAAGCTCAGGCACGGTGGGGGCCCGTTCTCAATGAATTTCAGTGCGCAGTGGGCTCACTCGCAAGTAGACCCCTGGATCCTTCAGGTAATATCTCAAGGGTACATATTGAAATTCGAGACGTCTCCCCCTCGCCGTTTCCAAAAGTCGGCTTTACCGACGTCTCCCTCTGACAGGGAGGCAGTTTTGGAAGCCATTCACAAGCTGTATTCCCAGCAGGTGATAATCAAGGTACCCCTCCTGCAACAGGGAACGGGGTATTATTCCACACTATTGTGGTACCGAAGCCAGACGGCTCGGTGAGACCGATTCTAAATCTAAAATCTAAAATCTTTGAACACTTACATACAGAGGTTCAAATTCAAGATTGAGTCACTCAGAGCAGTGATTGCGAACCTGGAAGAAGGGGACTACATGATGTCTCGGGACATCAAGGATGCTTACCTTCATGTCAAAATTTACCCTTCTCACCAAGGGTACCTCAGGTTATGGTACAGAACTGTCACTATCAGTTCAGACGCTGCCGTAGGGATGGTCCACGGCACCCCGGGTCTTTACCAAGGTAATGGCCGAAATGATATCCCTTCGAAGGAAGGGAATTTTAGTTATCCCTTACTTGGACGATTCCCTGATAAGGGTAAGATCCAGGGAACAGTTGGAAGTCGGTGTAGCACTATCTCAGGTAGTGTTGCGGCAGCACGATTGGATTCTCAATATTCCAAAATCGCAGCTGGTTCCGACGACTTGTCTTCTGTTTCCTAGGAATGTTCCTGGACACAGTCCAGAAAAAAAAAAAAAAAAAGGTGTTTCTCCCGGAAGAGAAAGCCAGGGAGTTATCCGAGCTAGCAGGAACCTCCTAAAACCGAACCAAGTCTCAGTGCATCAATGCACAAGGGTTCTGGGTAAAAATGGTGGCTTCCTACGAAGCAATCCCATTCGTTAGATTCCACGCAAGAACTTTCCAGTGGAACCTACTGGACAAATGGTCCGGGTCGCATTTTCAGATGCATCAGTGGATAACCCTGTCACCAAGGACAAGGGTATCCATCCTGTGGTGGTTGCAGAGTGCTCATCTTCTAGAGGGCCGCAGATTCGGCATTCAGGACTGGGTCCTGGTGACCACGGATGCCAGCCTGCGAGGCTGGGGAGCAGTCACACAGGGAAGGAATATCCAGGGCTTAGGGTCAAGCCTGGATACATCACTTCACATAAATATCCTGAAGCTAAGGGCCATTTACAATGCTCTAAGCTTAGCAAGACCTCTGCTTCAAGGTCAGCCGGTGTTGATCCAGTTGGACAACATCATGGCAGTCACCCACGTAAACAGACAGGGTGGCACAAGAAGCAGGAGGGCAATGGCAGAAGCTGCGGGGATTCTTCGCTGGGCGGAAAATCATGTGATAGCACTGTCAACAGTATTCATTCCGGGAGTGGACAACTGGGAAGCAGACTTCCTCAGCACGACCTCCACCCGGGAGAGTGGGGACTTCACCCAGAAGTCGTCCACATGATTAAAAAACTCGACAGGTATTGCGCCAGGTCAAGAGACCCTCAGGCAATAGTTGTAGACGCTCTGGTAACACCGTGGGTGTACCAGTCAGTGTATGTGTTCCCTCCTCTGCCTCTCATACCCAAGGTACTGAGATTGATAAGATGGAGAGGAGAAAGCACTATATTCGTGGCTCCGGATTGGCCAAGAAGGACTTGGTAACCGGAACTTCAAGAGATGCTCACGGAGGATCCGTGGCCTCTACCTCTAAGAAGGGACCTGCTCCAGCAAGGAACCTGTCTGTTCCAAGACTTACCGCGGCTGCGTTTGACGGCATGCCGGTTGAACACCGGATCCTGAAGGAAAAAAGGCATTCCGGATGAAGTCATCCATATCCTGATCTAAAGCCAGGAAGGATGTAACCGCAAAAACATTATCACCGCAATGGCGAAAATATGTTGCGTAGTGCGAGGCCAGTAAGGCCCGACGGAGGAAATTCAACTGGGTCGATTCCTACATTTCCTGCAAACAGGAGTGTCTATGGGCCTGAAATTGGGGTCCATTAAGGTTCAGATTTCGGCCCTGTCAATTTTCTTCCAAAAAAGAACTAGCTTCAGTCCCTGAAGTTTAGACGTTTGTAAAAGGGGTACTGCATATACAGCCTCCTTTTGTGCCTCCAGTGGCAATTTGGGATCTCAATGTAGTTTGGGTTCCAAAAGTCACATTGGTTTGAACCACTTAAATCTGTGGAGTTAAAATATCTCACATGGAAAGTGGTCATGCTGTTGACCCTGGCCTGGGCCAGGCGCGTGTCAGAATTGGCGGCTTTATCCTGTAAAAGCCCTTATCTGATTTTCCATTCGGACAGGGCGGAATTGAGGACTCGTCCTCAGTTTCTCCCTAAGGTGGTTCCAGCGTTTTCACCTGAACCAACCTATTGTGGTGCCTGCGGCTACTAGGGACTTGGAGGAATCCAAGTTGCTGGATGTTGTCAGGGTCCTGAAAATATGTTTCCAGGACGGCTGGAGTCAGGAAATCTGACTCGCTGTTTATCCTGTATGCACCCAACAAGCTGGGTGCTCCTGCTTCTAAGCAGACTATTGCTCGTTGGATTTGTAGTACAATTCAGCTTGCACATTCTGTGGCAGGCCTGCCACAGCTAAAATCTGTAAAAGCCCGTTCCACAAGGAAAGTGGGCTCATCTTGGGCGGCTGCCCGAGGGGTCTCGGCTTTACAACTTTGCCGAGCAGCTACTTGGTCAGGGGCAAACACGTTTGCTAAATTCTACAAATTTGATACCCTGGCTGAGGAGGACCTGGAGTTCTCTCATTCGGTGCTGCAGAGTCATCCGCACTCTCCCGCCCGTTTGGGAGCTTTGGTATAATCCCCATGGTCCTTACGGAGTCCCCAGCATCCACTTAGGACGTTAGAGAAAATAAGAATTTACTTACCGATAATTCTATTTCTCATAGTCCGTAGTGGATGCTGGGCGCCCATCCCAAGTGCGGATTGTCTGCAATACTTGTACATAGTTATTGTTACAAAAATCGGGTTATTATTGTTGGGAGCCATCTTTTCAGAGGCTCCTCTGTTATCATACTGTTAACTGGGTTCAGATCACAAGTTATACGGTGTGATTGGTGTGGCTGGTATGAGTCTTACCCGGGATTCAAAATCCTTCCTTATTGTGTACGCTCGTCCGGGCACAGTATCCTAACTGAGGCTCGGAGGAGGGTCATAGGGGGAGGAGCCAGTGCACACCAGTTAGTCCTAAAGCTTTCTTTAGATGTGCCCAGTCTCCTGCGGAGCCGCTATTCCCCATGGTCCTTACGGAGTCCCCAGCATCCACTACGGACTATGAGAAATAGAATTATCGGTAAGTAAATTCTTATTATATATATATATATATATATATATATATATATATATATATATATATATATATATATATATATATATATATATATATATATATATATATATATATATATGCTATTGGACCCAACATACGCCAGGTCACTTCACTCATTGCCTCTTACTTTGCCCCATCCTGCCCTCTACTCCGTCTGATATGTAATGCATTGTGCTGTCCATTCCCTCCCCAACTCTTTGTCCTTCAATGTTCTGCCTGCCTTCCCAGTCCCTATCTGTATGTTCTGTATTGTGCTGCCCCCCATTGATATGTTCTGCATTGTGCTTTCCAGCCCCTCCCCAGCAGTCAGTCCTGCGTTCTTCTGTCTGCCCACTCTACATCAGTAAATTGTGTGTGCCCCTCCATCTGTATATCCTGCATTTTGTGCTGTCGTGTATGCTCTGCAAACCCTGACTCATTGTCGCTGCCAGTTCCTCCACATTACCATCCCTGACCAGGGCCGGATTAACAATGGGGCGGATGGAGCTGCAGCTCCAGGCCCTCCAATGAAAATAGGCCCTTTGCCCACATTATGTGTTGAACTCGGGGATAGGATTTTATTTCCACTTGCATAGCATTTCACCATGTACAATCTGCCAGTCGCCACAAAATCCCTCCCCCATCCCCTGTCAGTCGTGAAAAGTGTCAGAATCCCTTACATGATACTAATTGCGGCGCAATGGAAGGCTTTACAAGTCGTTACTGCACCGCATAGGGTCTCAGCACCTCCTCCTCAGCGTGTGATGTCACACCAGGGGCTCGGCTGCTACAGTCCCATTCCACCTCCAGGTCCCACCTCTCACTGTATCCAGTCACGACATGGGCTTCCCACTTAACACTTTTTCCTGACGCCTGGCAAGTGACTAAATGCCAGGGGATGTATTGGAGCTTGGCCACCCAGGTCTTCCCTCCGAATACTCTTACTTGCTGGTGGCTGGCTGGCCTCTCCCCAGACACTGTGTGATTTATCACTCCTTGTGTCATGCATATGCATTAAACTATTTGCTGCTGAAGGAATCCAGGCCCAGGAAGCACTTGTAACTCGGATACCCCTTTCACATCTCCAATGCCGGATCCCACCCGGGAATTGGAAACGGGTTCTTCCCGGGTGGGTTCCGGCATTGGAGACTATGTGCTGGCTTCCCGACCTGGCAAATTGCTGAGTCGGTTGCCATAGCAGTGGGGGCGGAGCCGGCGCTGGGAGATGAGCTCATCTCCGCGTCACCTCTCCTTGTAGTAAACGGGTCCCGGATTGCCTCGACCTGGGAATCCATTTACGCTGCCACTGACCTGGTATTCAACCCGGGAATAACACTGCCTTTTTCTCGGGGTGAATTACCGAGTCAGGTGACCCAGTAATTCGGACATAGCCCTTTCACACTGCACACTGACCTGTGTCGATACCGGGTTACTTGTGCGATGTGAAAGGGGTGGTAGTCGACTCCCACGGAACATGATGGATGAGAGGAATGTACAGAGAATGGAAAGGTCAGTGAGCTTATCTCTTGGGGTGAAAGGGCAATACTTTTGACAATACGGTCATCTGCTGAGCAATTTAATGACCACAGCATGTGAAATGGGCATGCCCTATGATCATGTTCTATTCTTCAGATTATTTGTAAAACACAGTACATCAAATAAAACAAGATACCAATTAATGTTAAAGAGATCCTTTATGTAAGTAAAGAAGGAATCCTTTTGTGTTGGTTATTCAGTTGTGACACAGTGAAATGAAAGTATCTGTGTAAGCATAGCACAAATGGGTTGGGATTGAAATGCCGGTGGGCGGGTTGCCAGCAGTCAGAATACCGACCACAGCATCCAGCTATTCAGAATCTCCACAGAGGGAAGGTAAGTAGACTTACTTTCCCCAAATGGCCCTCCCTTGCAGCAGCCTAAACCTAACGCTCCCCGGGGGTGCGTAAACCTGCTCCCCGGCACAGGCTCATTCGGGATTCCAGCTTTTGACCCTATTCAGGATGCTGGTGTCGGCATTCACAGTGAGGTTGGGATTCCGGCATCGGTATTTCGACTGCCAGGATCCCAACTGCCGGGCTCCTGACCAGATCCCGCACAAACATGCATTAGCATCATCAGATTTTAGCACCTAGAGTATATACAGTAGATCTTCTACTTTCTAACATATGATTGTACCCAAAAGGTGGAAACACTGTAATGAGTAGGCAGAAGAAATGCTACGAGGACTGTGGATGTATTATTGTGTACATGATACAGTATATGTGTATTTGGTGGGAAACTTGTGTGTTACATGGTATGACATACACTATGATGGGGGAAATTAATACATATGTAAGAGCAGGGGTCACATCTACAGTACAGGTAAAATAAAAAACTGCACATACAGAAAGGTGGTGGTGGTGGTATCACTGCTGGGGTGATGGTGCTTGCATTTTCATACTCTAATCACCTGACTTTTTCCCATGTAGTCTGTTTTATTGCTGTGCATTGTCTCTAGATTTGTCAATTTACATGACATTGTACTTTTATCAGTGGCAGATGTTTCCTATTGGCTGCAGGACTACAACCCCCCAGGTAAAATCCACCACCCAGCTCTGTGTCAGTGAGCCAGGTGCAGTACGTGACTGCACTGGCTTCACTGTGACAGACCGTGTCTTCCTATTGGAAGTCCTACCTGTCAGTCACAGATGCACAAGGCAGTCCCATTGGGAGGCATTTCCTCCCTCTGGGACTGCCAGACCGTGCTGCAGCAAGCAGAAAGCTGGCTTTCTGTAGGAAGCCACTCCCTGCCTTTGGCACAGCCCAGTATGGCATCTATGGACTGCAGCGGATACAGTCCATAGAAGCTGGGGATTTGCGCATGTAGTAACACTGTGGCATCTGCACATGCACCGGTCTGTGCACCTGCCAGATCCATTGCACAGGTGCCAGGCCCTGGTTGACAGGGCTCAGCTCTACTTTCCTCCTCTCCTGGCAGTGGTAAGCCACCCTACTAAACATAAGTTTACTTCTTCCGTTACTCTCACATTTGGCTGTTTGCTTCATAGTACCTACAGTTACAGCTCCATCTCCTGTTGATTTCACCCCACCTAATAACATATTGTACATACCTATAACAAGGGGCCACTCAGAGTATTTTCCATGACCACATCTCTTATCTAAGCCACCCTTGCACCCAGTCACATTACAAAACCCAGCTACCTGCCCTGCTGGGATCTACTACATCACAGGTTCTCAAACTTAGTCCTCAGGACCCCACACGGTGCATGTTTTGCAGGTCTCCTCACAGAATCACAAGTAAAATAATTAGCTCCACCTGTAGACCTTTCAAAATGTGTCAGTGAGTAATTAATGCACCTGTGCACTTGCTGGGTTACCTGCAAAACATGCACTGTGTGGGGTCCTGAGGACCGAGTTTGAGAACCACTGTACTACATGATGTGCACAAATCCTCCCAGGATCACTGAGGAGCCAGAGGCTGTGACCTCAGAAGAAAGAAAATATGTTTTCTGTAGAAGTGAGTCCACTGCAGTGTCAGCCTGAAGCAGTACAGAGAACACTGTGGCAAGCACTTCACACAGATATCATATTGCAGCACAAGGCACTGAGACAGGGTGTGTGACCATCTTTTTGTGCTGTGATTTGTAATCCCACATGCAGCACCATAGTATCAAGAGTGGGGTGGGATTCGTCACACACCAACAAATCCTACCTCACTGACACTGTGATACTTTACATGTGATCAGAAGTCACAGCATAAAAAGATGGTTACTGACCACCATCCCTGTGCCCACATGATTGTGCCCCGCCTAATATAATGCACTAATAATATAAACAATGGATATGTACTATAACAAAGAATGTAAGGGGAGCTTTCTCTCAATATATAGTACATTACTAATACTCTGGTGGAGGACTGCTGAGAGAGGTGTTTCTCTATAAGCTAGGGGGTCCCTTCAAATTGTTGCTAAGGGGCCCACAAAGTTCTAGTCACACTCCCATAGCACAGGCCACCCCTCCCCCACAATACTGGTCACACCCCCACAACAGTCACACCCCACGGTGATGGTTACTCCCACTGCAGCGGCATACAGTGGGCCCTTCATATAATTCAGCTCTAGGCCCATGATGCTCTTAATCTGGCACTGTCCCTGACATCCTGGCATTGCCAGGTCTCACTGATATGTCGCCTCTAGGTATTGTCCTCTCACTCACTATGTTTTGCTTATCCTCTGCCCCCCCCCCCTCCCCCCCTTCATTTTGAATTGTTCTTTTTTTTTTTTCCCCCTATCTGTGGATAGCTTACCCTACATGCCTAGGTCCTCTTGAGCTCCTCTACTACTCCAGATTCTGCCACTGGTTGCCATCATATGACGTCTGTGCCGCTGCCTGTGATACCGGTGGCAGCCAGGCTACTTGGGTAATGGGGTAGAACAGGGAGCTGATCACCCTGACAGCCCACTGGATAAATTACCGCTTGGCAGTAAGGCAAGCAGGTACTTGAGCGGCTGGGCCGGTAGGTAACATGGTACGGCGTATTGGCCCGTACCACCTTACATAAACCACTGAAATATAAAAAATAAAAAAAATTCTTCTGTAAGCCCCCCATCAAGATAAACATAATAGAAGGATGATTTCAGGAGTTTGTTAGTATATTATATATGTAGTACGTTTATTTAAAAAGAAAAAAGAAACCTTGGTTAACATCTGTTCCAGAGAACCAATGTTTAGGATTAAACAATGGGGGTCATTCGGATCTGATCGCTGGGCTGCGTTTTTAGCTGTCCTGCGTTCAGATAGTCGGCGCCTACAGGGGGAGTGTATTTTCACTGTGCAAGTGTGCGATCCTATGTGTAGCAGAGCTGCTAAAAATCAGTTTGTGCAGTGTCTGCGCAGCCCAGGACTTACTCTTCCAGTACGATTGATTCCTGCTGATCGGGGCCGGAGCTGACGTCAGACACCCTCCCTGAAAACGCTCGAGTCCGCCTGCGTTTTTCCGGACACTCCCTGTAAACGGTCAGTTGCCACCTACAAACTGCCTCTTCCTGTCAATCACCTTGCGAACACCCGTGCGATCGGATTTTTCGCACCATCTCATCGCTGGCCAGCAATGCCTGTTCCTGTTGTCCAACACGCCTGCGCATTGCGGTGCATACGCATGCACAGTTAGGATCTGATCACCCGCTGTGCGGAAACGCACAGCAGCGATCAGATCTGAATGATCCCTAATGTTTTGTAGCTAATGTTAAAATCATTGGTCCTTCCAATGTTTTCTATCGATGTCCCATCCACCTCTGAGACTCTATATCAAAACAAGACTCTATACGAGGACAACCCTTAAGCCATACCCCTGCATTTCAAATCTATGACCGTCTCCTAAAATCACTTTAGCCTACCCAAAGAAACCACAGGGCTGAATGGGAGAGAGACCTCGTCCCATGATTAGGCAAGGGGTAATTTGATAGAGGGAATTGCAAAAAGTTCTTCATCTGCTAGACTCGAGGAGACATCCTTCAAGAATAATTGCAGTTGGTATTACACACCATACAAGCTGCATAGGATGCATCCTAGTGCAGATCCCAGATGCTACTGTAGGAACTGTGGCCTCATGGAAACTCTGCATATGGTGGTCTTCTCCTATAATGGGCCTAATTCAGTGTTGATCGCAGCAGCAAATTTGTTAGCAGTTGAGTAAAACCATGTGCACTGCAGGGGGGGCAGATGTAACATGTGCAGAGTGAGTTAGATTTGGGTGGGGTGTGTTCCAACTGAAATCTAAATTGCATTGTAAAGCAGCCAGTATTTACCCTGCACAGAAACAAAATAACACACCCAAATCTAACTCTCTCTGCACAACTAATATCTGCCCCGCCCCCCCCCCCCCCCCCCCCCCCCCCTGCAGTGCACATGGTTTGCCTAACTGCTAACAAATTTGCTGCTACGATCAGCTCTGAATTACCGCCAAAACTCCGTGCTGGAAGCACCCATTCAGAAGGGGATCCGGATGATTGGTCAATACCAAATGGTTGACAGGTTCACACGGTCGACATGAGTTTTTTTGATTTCTTTTTCATTTTTTCATACTTTACCATCTACATGGACTTGGGGGGTAATTCGAAGTTGATCGCAGCAGGATTTTTTTTAGTAGTTGGGCAAAACCATGTGCACTGCAGGGGAGGCAGATATAACATGTGCAGAAAGAGTTAGACTTGGGTGGGTTATTTTGTTTCTGTGCAGGGTAAATACTGGCTGCTTTATTTTTACACTGCAAATTAGATTGCAGATTGAACACACCCCACCCAAATCTAACTCTCTCTGCACATGTTAAATCTGTCTCCCCTGCAGTGCACATGGTTTTGTCCAATTGCTACCAAAATTCCTGCTGCGATCAACTTGGAATTACCCCCTACATTGGTAACCTAATTGAGGCACACTCATTGGGGTTCCACATGCTGGAAGGTAAAATTTGATACCCAAGAAACATGAAAAGTTCATGTTGACCTTTTCATGTGTTGACCATTTTTGTGTTGGCCTTTTGTGCATGTCGCCCATTTGGTGTTGATTTTTGACTATCTACCTATCATTCAGAAGGACCCATGGATCGATCTTCCTTATTATACCCCTGAAACCCTTCCTAAATGTAAAGCTTCACTGATTCCTTTCCATTTTCTATCCCTACTGAGACCTAGGGCTGGATTCAAATGCTACCTTCCCCTCCCGGCCGTGATCGTGTCCGCCGCCGGTATTCTAATGTTACTGCCAACGGGCGCAACAGGTTCATTTCAGTTCGCTACTCCCGGAGGTAGCGAACTGAAATGCGCGTACAAAGACCCGTTTGGGTGTAGGTGCTTTGCGCGCCTAAACTCGACTGTACTGAGCGCAATAGGGGCAATAACGGGCCATTTGAATATGGACCCTCTATCTCCCGTCGCTTTAGATGGGAGATAGGGGGCGCGTTAAGATTTGAATCCGGCCCCTAATGTTCTTACTGCTATGGGGTATATGCAATAGCGGGCGAATTTCAGAAAAAGGCGAATTGCGGGCCGTTTTCGCCGCAAAAAATCAATTCGCCTATGCAGTGCAGTACTTTATCGCAAAAAAAACGGCCCGTCAAAATTCGCCTTTTCTCAATTCGCGTTTTTCCGAATTCGCCTTTTCTGCAATGGTACAGATGCTGCAATTCGCCTCCAGCATATTCAATTCAAGTTTGGAAATTCGCCTGCAGTGCTTTTAGACAGCAAATTCGCGATTTTCACTCCGCCACACTTTGGAGGGTGAAAACAAATAAAAAAATTTTAAACATGTTTTTTTTTGTGTTTTTTTTTTTAGGAATAGCAGATCTATTTATATTAGAAGGGATTAGGTTTTTTTTTTTTTTGGGGGGGAGGCACAAATATTATTTATATATTTTTTAAAATAATATTTTTTTTTTTTTATTGCTGGAACGTAAAATCAGAAAAAAAAATGGCGTGGGGTCCCCCCTCCAAAGCATAACCAGCCTCGGGCTCATTGAGCTGGTCCTGGTTCTAAAAATGCGGGGAAAAAAATGACAGGGGATCCCCCGTATTTTTAAAACCAGCACCGGGCTCTGCGCCTGATGCTGGTGCCAAAAATACGGGGGACAAAACGAGTAGGGGTCCCCCGTATTTTTAACACCAGCATCGGGCTCCACTAGCTGGACAGATAATGCCACAGCCGGGGGTCACTTTTATGCCGTGCCCTGCGGCCGTGGCATTAAATATCCAACTAGTCACCCCTGGCCGGGGTACCCTGGGGGAGTGGGGACCCCTTCAATCAAGGGGTCCCCCCCCCCAGCCACCCAAGGGCCAGGGGTGAAGCCCGAGGCTGTCCCCCCCCATCCAATGGGCTGCGGATGGGAGGGCTGATAGCCTTTTTGTGTTCAAAAAAAAGATATTGTTTTTTCCATTAGTACTACAAGTCCCAGCAAGCCTCCCCCGCAAGCTGGTACTTGGAGAACCACAAGTACCAGCATGCGGGAGAAAAACGGGCCCGCTGGTACCTGTAGTACTACTGGAAAAAAAATACCCAAATAAAAACAGGACACAGACACCGTCGACAGTAAAACTTTATTACACACTGCCGACACACACATACTTACCTATGTTCACACGCCGACATCGGTCCTCTTCTCCATGTAGAATCCCGGGGTACCTGAAAAGCAAAGTTCAATATACTCACCTTAACCAGGCTCCAGAGATAAATCCACGGACTTGGCAAAATAATAAAACGCATTTACCCGCTCCATAACGGACTGAAAGGTGTCCCATGCTGACACATGGGACACCTTTCCACGATTAAGATCTGTCAGTGACAGTTGTCACTGACAGGTCTCTAAGCCAATCAGGAAGCGCAATTGCGCTCACCTGATTGGCTGCTCGCTGTGACAGCGCCTCGCACAGCTCCCTCCATTACTTTCAATGGTGGGAACTTAGCGGCTAGCGGTGAGGTCACCCGCCGGTCAGCGGCTGACCGGCGGGTGACCCCACCGCTAGCCGCTAAGTTCCCACCATTGAAAGTAATGGAGGGAGCTGTGCGAGGCGCTGTCAGTGTACAGACGGCGTCCAGCCAATCAGCTGAGCGCCACGGCAGTAGCGCTTCCTGATTGGCTGAAGGGACGTCAGTGACAGGGAGTCACGTGACGTCCCGACATTCGGGAGAAAGGAGTGTAATGTGAAAACATTACACTCCTTTCTAGTCCGGTGGACCGTGATCGTTTTTTTATTTTACAAAGTACGTGGATATACCCCTGGACCTGGACCTCTGGACGGACGCTGGAAGGTGAGTATAATTTTTTGACAGGTACCCTCGGATCGTCGGAGATCGTTGCAGTCGGCGTGTCAACACAGGTAAGTATGTGTGTGTCGGTGTATGAAATAAAGTTTTACTATCAAGGTGTGTGTGTCCTGTTTTTATTTGGGTATTTTTTTCCCAGTAGTACTACAGGTACCAGCGGGCCCGTTTTTCTCCCGCATGCTGGTACTTGTGGTTCTCCAAGTACCAGCTTGCGGGGGAGGCTTGCTGGGACTTGTAGTACTAATGGAAAAAACAATATCTTTTTTTTTTACACAAAGGCTATCAGCCCCCCCATCCGCAGCCCATTGGATGGGGGGGGACAGCCTCGGGCTTCACCCCTGGCCCTTGGGTGGCTGGGGGGGGGGGACCCCTTGATTGAAGGGGTCCCCACTCCCCCAGGGTACCCCGGCCAGGGGTGACTAGTTGGATATTTAATGCCACGGCCGCAGGGCACGGCATAAAAGTGACCCCCGGCTGTGGCATTATCTGTCCAGCTAGTGGAGCCCGATGCTGGTGTTAAAAATACGGGGGACCCCTACTCGTTTTGTCCCCCGTAATTTTTGCACCAGCATCAGGCGCAGAGCCCGGTGCTGGTTTTAAAAATACGGGGGATCCCCTGTCAATTTTTTCCCCGTATTTTTAGAACCAGGACCAGCTCAATGAGCCCGAGGCTGGTTATGCTTTGGAGGGGGGACCCCACGCCATTTTTTTCACAGATTTTACCGTTCCAGCAATTGGGCAGGAAGGCGAATTCAGCACGCCCACTGCTCGCCGATTGGCCGGAATCCGCCTGCGGGAGGGGCGAATCTGTTTTACATTGAATATAGTGAAACCAGGGTCCCGGCGACAGGGCTGCGGCTGGCGATAGCGGGCGAATCATACAGAGGCGGATCTAATGCCGCGATTCGCCCGCTATTGCATATACCCCTATATATCTAACATCTAAGGGAATACAGCAGTATGCATTTACTTGCCTCCCTCAAATAGCGTGTCATTCCACCTTTGTAAGACACCGTCCTGGGTACCTTCTCTCTAACTATACCCTTCCTTTTTCACCACCCTCCCATTTTTATCTGTGCCATTGTTTTGACCACCCCACACACCCTGCCCCACCATTGACAAAATGTAAATGTCTGTATTTCACTTGTTTCCTAACTACCTCTGTATGAACCACTTCAAATCTGCTACTCATAGTATATCACGTAACAGTGCAGTTTCCGTGATACACGTCCCCTGCGTTTCCTCAGTTTGCTTCTTTAAGACTTTACCTTCAGAATGGAGCTGGACCAACATGTAAAAGGCCTGAAGACCAAGCTGAAGCCTCAGGTAAGATGACTGTGCTGGAGTGTCAACATCTATTGTCTGCTGTTCTCCAGTAACTCCATTTCCAGTGTTACATGTATTATCTGTATTTAAAAAATGATCCCACAATTCAGCCAGATCCATGTTTAGAGTTATATGTATTTGGAAATTCACTAAACATTGGTTTTGCAGAGTTTTGCAAACCGATGGGACCCACCGCAGTTCTATGCCTAATATACAGCATCTCTTAAAGATTGTTTTGACCTTCTAAACAGAACACATTGTAAATCCCAATCTGTTTCTAAATCCCTAACCTGCTTCAGTTTACAAGTGCTGCACAGGTCCCAACGATCTGTGCAGGCCCTTAAGAAAAGAAAAGGTAAACAAACTAAATAGAAAATAAAGAAAAGAAAAGGTGTGGGGGGCTTCCAATCTGAAATTGTTAACCAGCCCTAGGCCTTTAAGACTAAGCTGTTTAGTGTAAAAATTTGTGGGCCACGAAACAAGAGTATGGGGTAAATTTACTGCGATGGGAGTTCTATTTGAGATGGAATGTTGCGAATAGTAACCAATCGGATTCTATGCATTATCTTCTCAAAAGTGCTAGATAAATGAGCAGTAGAATCTGATTGGTTGCTATGGGCAACATTCCATCTTAAATAGAACTCCGATCTTAGTAAATTTACCCCTATGTATCAATGATCCTCCTGGATACTGCAACCCTTCTTTCATTATAAGCCACTTTGGCAGGACCATAACGAGGGGTATTTGCCTGGTGCCACAAGGCTGAGGGTGGGGAATGGTCACTGCCCCGACAGCACAGCACCACCCTGTTCTATCAAAGCAGCACCCAGCTTCCAACTCTTCTGCTGCTTCCCAGGCACATGCTGTGTCATGATCTTACATGTGGAGGGGGAGCATTCAATTCTGGTTCTAGAACTATAGGTATCGCCTGCTACTGATTATTATTCCTTATTTCAGCCAGCTCTGATGCTAGAGTCACATGTACAATCCACATTTGAATATTTATTTTTCATCTAGATGAATAACCTGGAGTCTGACATCAGACCTTATCTGAGCAGTTGGTTTGAAGATTCTGTGTTGCCAATCCACAGAGTGGTGAATCTGTTCCAGGAAAAATTTGCATATTTGTTGCATGCGGTAAGCTATTCTTATTCAAAGTGTAAAGTGGTCACTAAACCCTACAGAGATGCTTTATTATATTAGATATCTGTTTTTAACGGATACATACAAAAGTTAAATGAGATTAGATTTGGGATAAGGGTTTGTTCAAAGCATAGCAATAATTTGTGTGAACTGCAGACTTCCTGTCAGTAAATCTATAGGAAGTACAGCACAGATATAAGTGCAGAAAACTGTTGCCCATAATATATAAAGTATAAGTGAACTTCAATATTTAGTTGACTTTTAGTACAGCTGAATGTGTGCATATTATACACTTACAACTTGCTCTCTATATGCAGGCGCTGAGTTACAGTACTGTCGAAATCATAAATTCTGATGAGAGAACTCTGAATGATATCAACAGGTAAACACTTGTCATGTCACATAGAGGATATGGTGATAGTAATTTTCTCTAACGTCCTAGTGGATGCTGGGGACTCCGTAAGGACCATGGGGAATAGACGGGCTCCGCAGGAGACTGGGCACTCTAAGAAAGAATTAGGACTACTGGTGTGCACTGGCTCCTCTCTCTATGCCCCTCCTCCAGATCTCAGTTAGAATCTGTGCCTGGACGGAGCTGGTGCATTTTAGTGAGCTCTCCTGAGCTTGCTAATAAAGTATTTTAGTTAGGTTTTTTATTTTCAGAGAGATTCTGCTGGCAACAGACTCTCTGCTACGTGGGACTGAGGGGAGAGAAGCAAACCTACTAACTGCGGCTAGGTTGCGCTTCTTAGGCTACTGGACACCATTAGCTCCAGAGGGATCGAACACAGGAACTTAACCTTGGTCGTCCGTTCCCGGAGCCGCGCCGCCATCCCCCTCGCAGAGCCAGAAGACAGAAGCCGGCGGGTGAAGCAAGAAGACGTCAAAATCGGCGGCAGAAGACTCCTGTCTTCATATGAGGTAGCGCACAGCACTGCAGCTGTGCGCCATTGCTCCCACATTACACCCACACACTCCGGTCACTGTAGGGTGCAGGGCGCAGGGGGGGGGGGCGCCCTGGGCAACAATTGAGTACCCCCTGGCAAAATAGGGCATATATACAGCTGGGCACTGTATATATGCATGAGCCCCCGCCATTATTGTACACAAAATCGCGGGACAGAAGCCTTCCGCTGAGGGGGCGGGGCTTCTTCCACAGCACTCACCAGCGCCATTTTCTCTTCACAGCACCGCTGAGAGGAAGCTCCCCAGGCTCTCCCCTGCAGAAGCACGATAGAAGAGGGTGAAAAGAGAGGGGGGGCACATAAATTTGGCGTAAAAACAATATATACAGCAGCTACTGGGTTAACACTAAGTTACTGTGTGATTCCTGGGTCATATAGCGCTGGGGTGTGTGCTGGCATACTCTCTCTCTCTGTCTCTCCAAAGGGCCTTGTGGGGGAACTGTCTTCAAATAGAGCATCCCCTGTGTGTGTGGTGTGTCGGTACGTGTGTGTCGACATGTCTGAGGTAAAAGGCTCTCCTAAGGAGGAGATGGAGCTAATATGTGTGTGAGAGGGTGTCTCCGTCGACAACGCCGACACCTGTTTGGATATGTGTAAGTGCTAAGGTGAATTTATTGCACAAAAGATTAGAGAACAGACAGGAAATCTACCCATGTCTGTCCCTCTGTCGCAGAGACCTTCAGTATCTCTCAAGGCTCACTATCCAAAATAATAAACACTGATGTCGACACGGAGATTGACTCCAGTGTCGACTCCGATAATGCAAAGTTACAGCCAAAATGGCAGAAAAGTATTCAATATATGATTATTGTAATAAAAGATGATTTGCATATCACTGATGACTCATCTGTCCCTGACACAAGGGTACACATGTTTAAGGGGAAGAAAGCTGAGGTAAATTTCCCTCCTCTCAGAATGAAAAAGAGCGGGAATCTCCAGACCAGAGACTGCAGTTTCCCACAAAGAATTCTCAGGCAGTATCCTTTCCCCACTAGGGCCAGGATACGATGGGAATCTTCCCCTAGAGGTGTCACGTTTGCCCAAAAGGTAGCCCTGTCGTAACAGCTATTCTCAGGGATCCTGCAGATAGCGTGCACATTCTGGTACACTACTCAGACCGGCGATTGTGTCGGCATGGGTTTATAGCGCTGTGGCAGCGTGGACAGGTACCTTATCAGCAGAGATTGAGACCCTTGTATGTAGATATATATATATATATATATATATGTATATATATATATATATATATTAAAGATGCTGTCTGCTTGACGTGTCCTGTAGAATATGCAATGGACAGATGATGCCGACTTAAGAGGCATATGGAAGGCTGAGGATTGTGTGGAGAAGGGTTCTCGGACCTGGTCTCCACAGCTATAGCTGGTAATTCTGATAATTTGCCTTATATTCCTGCACAGCCTAGGAAAGCACGACATTATCAAATGCAGCCTTTATAACAAAGAAACAAGAAAGTCTGAGGTGCGTCCTTTCTTGCCAGAGGCGGGGGCAGAGGAAAGAAGCTGCACAACACAGCTAGGTCCCAGGAACAGAAGTCCTCCCCGGCCTCTACTAAAATCCACCGCATGTCGCTGGGGCTCCACAGGCGGAGCTAGGCCTGGTGGGGGCACGCCTGCGTAAGTTCAGCCACAAGTGGGTTCACTCCCTGTTAGATCCCTGGGCAATAGATATTGTGTCTCAGGAATGCAAGCTGGACATTGAGAAGATGCCCCCTCACCGACGGTCCTGCCGGCTTCCCCCCACGAGAGGGAAACAGTGTTAACTGCAATTCACAGATTGTATCTTCAGCAGGTGGTGGTCAAGGTTCCCCTCCTTCAACAAGGAAAGGGTTATTTTCGACCATGTTGTGGTACCGAAACCGGACGGTTCGGTCAGACCCATATTGAATTTAAAATCCCTGAACATATACCTGAAAAGGTTCAAGTTCAAGATGGAATCGCTGAGAGCAGTCATTGCAAGCCTGGAAGAGGGGGATTTTATGGTGTGTCTGGACATAAAGGATGCTTACCTGCATGTCCCCATTTATCCACCTCCTCAGGAGTACCTCAGATTTGTGGTACAGGACTGTTATTACCAATTCCAGACGTGGCCGTTTGGTCTGTCCACGGCACCGAGAATATTTACCAAGGTAATGGCAGAAATGATGGTGCTTCTGCGAAAGCAAGGAGTCACAATTATCCCATACTTGGACGATCTCCTCATAAAGGCGAGGTCCAGAGAGCAGTTGCTGATCAGCGTAGCACACTCTCGGGAAGTGTTGCAACAGCACGGCTGGATTCTGAATATTCCAAAGTCGCAGCTGATTCCTACGACGCGTCTGCCCTTCCTGGGCATGATTCTGGACACAGACCAGAAGAAGGTTTTTCTCCCGGCGGAGAAGGCTCAGGAGCTCGTGACTCTGGTCAGAGACCTCTTAAAACCAAAACAGGTTTCGGTGCATCAATGCATGCGAGTCCTGGGAAAGATGGTGGCGTCATACGAAGCCATTCCCTTCGGCAGGTTCCATGCGAGGATCTTTCAGGGGGATCTGTTGGACAAGTGGTCCGGATCGCATCTTCAAATGCAGCGGCTGATCACCCTATCCCCCGGGGCTAGGGTGTCTCTTCTGTGGTGGCTGCAGAGTGCTCACCTTCTCGAGGGTCGCAGGTTCGGCATTCAGGACTGGGTCCTGGTGACAACGGATGCAAGCCTCCGAGGGTGGGGAGCAGTCACACAGGGAAGAAATTTCCAGGGTCTGTGGTCAAGTCAGGAGACTTGTCTGCACATCAATATCCTGGAACTAAGGGCCATATACAACGCCCTAAGTCAAGCGGAGCCTCTGCTTCGCAACCAACCGGTGCTGATTCAGTCAGACAACATCACCGCAGTGGCTCATGTAAACCGCCAAGGCGGCACAAGGAGCATAGTGGCGATGGCGGAAGCCACCAGAATTCTTCGCTGGGCGGAGAATCACGTAAAAGCACTGTCAGCAGTGTTCATTCCGGGAGTGGACAACTGGGAAGTAGACTTCCTCAGCAGGCACGACCTCCACCTCGGGAGAGTGGGGACTTCATCAAGAAGTCTTCACACAGATTACAAGTCGTTGGGAACTGCCATAGGTGGACATGATGGCATCCCGCCTCAACAAAAAGCTACAAATGTATTGCGCCAGGTCAAGAGACCCTCAGGCGATAGCTGTGGATGCACTAGTGACACCGTGGGTGTTCCAGTCGGTTTATGTGTTTCCTCCTCTTCCTCTCATACCCAAGGTGCTGAGAATCGTAAGAAAAAGAGGAGTGAGAACAATACTCATTGTTCCATATTGGCCAAGAAGGACTTGGTATCCGGAACTGCAAGAAATGCTCACAGAGGACCCATGGCCTTTGCCTCTCAGACAGGATCTGTTGCAACAGGGGCCCTGTCTGTTCCAAGACTTACCGCGGCTGCGTTTGACGGCATGGCGGTTGAACGCCAGATCCTAGCAGAAAAAGGCATTCCGGATGAGGTTATTCCTACGCTAATAAAGGCTAGGAAGGACGTGACGGCTAAACATTATCACCGTATATGGCGAAAATATGTTGCTTGGTGTGAGGCCAGGAATGCCCCTACAGAGGAATTCCAGCTGGGCCGTTTCCTTCACTTCCTACTGCCGGGAGTGACTTTGGGCTTAAAATTGGGGTCCATTAAGGTCCAGATTTCAGCCCTATCCATTTTCTTTCAAAAGGAACTGGCTTCTCTTCCTGAAGTTCAGACGTTTGTAAAGGGAGTGCTGCATATTCAGCCCCCTTTTGTGCCACCAGTGGCACCTTGGGATCTTAACGTGGTGTTGAGTTTCCTGAAATCACACTGGGTTGGGCCACTTAAAACCGTGGAGTTAAAATATATCTCACGTGGAAGGTGGTCATGCTATTGGCCTTAGCTTCGGCTAGGCGTGTGTCAGAATTGGCGGCTTTGTCACATAAAAGCCCCTATCTGGTTTTCCATATGGACAGGGCAGAATTACGGACTCGTCCGCAATTTCTGCCAAAAGTGGTGTCATCTTTTTATTTGAACCAACCTATTGTGGTGCCTGCGGCTACTCGTGACTTGGAGGATTCCAAGTTACTTGATGTAGTCAGGGCTTTGAAGATTTATGTAGCCAGAACGGCTGGAGTCAGGAAAACTGACTCGCTGTTTATCCTGTATGCATCCAACAAGCTGGGTGCTCCTGCTTCAAAGCAAACTATTGCTCGCTGGATCTGTAACACGATTCAGCAGGCTCATTCTGCGGCTGGATTGCCGCATCCAAAATCAGTAAAACTCCATTCCACAAGGAAAGTGGGCTCTTCTTGGGCGGCTGCCCGAGGGGTCTCTGCATTACAGCTTTGCCGAGCTGCTACTTGGTCGGGATCAAACACTTTTGTAAAATTCTACAAATTTGATACCCTGGCTGAGGAGGACCTTGTGTTTGCCCATTCGGTGCTGCAGAGTCATCCGCACTCTCCCGCCCGTTTGGGAGCTTTGGTATAATCCCCATGGTCCTTACGGAGTACCCAGCATCCACTAGGACGTTAGAGAGAATAAGATTTTACTCACCGGTAAATCTATTTCTCATAGTCCGTAGTGGATGCTGGGCGTCCGTCCCAAGTGCGGACTTCTTCTGCAATACTTGTATATAGTTATTGCTTAAATAAGGGTTATGTTATGTTGCATCGGGTTGTCTGATGCTCTGTTGTTTTTCATACTGTTAACTGGGTATGTTATCACAAGTTATACGGTGTGATTGGTGTGGCTGGTATGAGTCTTACCCTGGATTCCAAAATCCTTTCCTTGTAATGTCGGCTCGTCCGGGCACAGTTTCCTTAACTGAGGTCTGGAGGAGGGGCATAGAGGGAGGAGCCAGTGCACACCAGATATAGTACCTAATCTTTCTTTAGAGTGCCCAGTCTCCTGCGGAGCCCGTCTATTCCCCATGGTCCTTACGGAGTCCCCAGCATCCACTACGGACTACGAGAAATAGATTTACCGGTGAGTAAAATCTTATTTTTCCCTCCACCCTTCTCCACCAAATGTTATTCCCCTAGAAGTGTGCCTTTGCAGGTTTTTGGTATTGTATGTTACCATGTGTCATCCTCTGTAAGAGAGAGTTATTGATTTAGCTCTTGGCATTAGGTGCCTGTTTGCCAGGGAGACGTTTTTAAAAGACAGAGGAAATTATCTATCTGATGACCAGCCGGCAGTGTAACTGTCCAGAGATACAGACCCAGCACTTTCTCTTGGCTGCATCTTGCGAAAATAGCAAATTACCATTTGAGATATTGCTGACATTTGGCACTGCCCTGTCTCGGAGTCCCAGACTCTGCTGGCCTGTGGCTGTACCCCAGGACCCACTGCTTGTGCTGGTATGTGGCTGTACCCCAGGGCCCACTGCTTGTGCTGGCCTGTGGCTGTACCCCAGGGCCCACTGCTTGTGCTGACCTGTGGCTGTACCCCAGGGCCCACTGCTTGTGCTGACCTGTAGCTGTACCCCAGGGCCCACTGCTTGTGCTGACCTGTGGCTGTACCCCAGGGCCCACTGCTTGTGCTGACCTGTAGCTGTACCCCAGGGCCCACTGCTTGTGCTGACCTATAGCTGTACCCCAGGGCCCACTGCTTGTGCTGGCCTGTGGCTGTACCCCAGGGCCCACTGCTTGTGCTGGCCTGTGGCTGTACCCCAGGGCCCACTGCTTGTGCTGACCTGTGGCTGTACCCCAGGGCCCACTGCTTGTGCTGACCTGTAGCTGTACCCCAGGGCCCACTGCTTGTGCTGACCTGTGGCTGTACCCCAGGACCCACTGCTTGTGCTGACCTGTAGCTGTACCCCAGGGCCCACTGCTTGTGCTGACCTATAGCTGTACCCCAGGGCCCACTGCTTGTGCTGGCCTGTGGCTGTACCCCAGGGCCCACTGCTTGTGCTGGCCTGTGGCTGTACCCCAGGGCCCACTGCTTGTGCTGGCCTGTGGCTGTACCCCAGGGCCCACTGATTCTGCTGGCCTGTGGCTGTACCCCAGGGCCCACTGATTCTGCTGGCCTGTGGCTGTACCCCAGGACCCACTGATTCTGCTGGCCTGTGGCTGTACCCCAGGACCCACTGCTTCTGCAGGCCTGTAGCTCTACCCCAGGACCCACTGTTTCTGCTGGCCCTTAGCTGTACTCCAGGGCCCACTGCTTCTGCTGGCCTGTATCTCTACTCCAGGGCCCACTGCTTCTGCTGGCCTGTAGCCAGGGCCGGATTAAGCTTTTAGGGTGCCCAGGGCACTTTAGACAGGGGGACCCCGGTGGAAGGGGGGGGGGGGGGGGCTGTATATAAAGGTTCCCACACTGAGCGATTTTACTGTCAATTTGGACAAAAACGATAAAATATAACGATTTCTCGTTCACAAAAGTGAAATCGTATGTTCTCTTCTAATGATAACGTTCCGATGCGCGTCCCCGCAGCTCGTATAATGTATCCTCTGATCTTACCTGCTGTAGTCAAGATCTGCCAATGTCTGTAAATGTCTTTTAGAGATCGTATGATAAATCGTTCGTTAAAAACCACTATTTTCCAAAATCGTGAGTAGGGGGCTGCCAGGGAGCTCCCGGGGGGAGTTCAAGCGAAATCGCAAATTATATTGCATTGTTTGTGAATCGCTCAGTGTGTGGACGCCATAAGATTGTGCTTACCTCCCAACGTGACCCATTCCAGGAGGGACAAGATGCTCTTTACATGGACTTCCCTCTTAATAAATGATTGTAGTCACCTGTGTTGAACTATTTAATTGATAAGAGGTGTGTTCAACACAGGTGATTGCAATCATGACTTAAGAGTAAGTCCAGGTAGAGAGCATTTTGTCCCTCCTGGAATGGGTCATGTTGGGATGTATGGATTGTTTATATTAAATGTAGCCAAATGGTGTATATTAGATTTAAACTAAGCACCTAATTGAAAGACAACTATTTATTTTATAAAATGTTCTTGTAGTGGAACAAAGACAAATTAAACAACCTTAAAATACACATAGAAAAAATAAAGCTATAATTTATCTTGTCACATGTAAAAATAGCAGCAGCCTCTGTACTACTTACACACTGGGGCAGGACTCAGGAGGACTATGTGTTTGTGTGTCGCTCTCGCTCTCTTTCGCTCGCGCTCTCTCTCGCTCTCTTTCGCTCTCGCTCTCTTCATTAGATAACAAGTTACACAGGATTCAGACAACAGGTGTGGAGAGAGCTGTAAGTGACACAGGGATTCCACCCTGTGTCACTTACAGCTCTATCCACCTTCCTATCTCTCCTCTGGCTGGGAAGCTCCATCGATAGTTCATGAAAACTGATACTCCTGTGTCTCTGCCTGCACTGCATACTGTACTACTCATAAGAGAGAAAAGTAGTGGTCAGCAATTGGGCAAAACCATGTGCACTGCAGGGGAGACAGATATAACATGTGCAGAAAGAGTTAGATTTGGGTGGGTTATTTTATTTCTGTGCAGGGTAAATACTGGCTGCTTTATTTTTACACTGCAAATTAGATTGCAGATTGAACACACCCCACCCACATCTAACTCTCTCTGCACATGTTATATCTGCCTCCCCTGCAGTGCACATGGGTGGTCATTCCGAGTTGTTCGCTCGCAAGCTGCTTTTAGCAGCTTTGCACAAGCTAAGCCGCCGCCTACTGGGAGTGAATCTTAGCATAGTAAAATTGCGAACGAAAGATTCTCAAAATTGCGATTACACACCTCTTAGCAGTTTCTGAGTAGCTCCAGACTTACTCGGCATCTGCGATCAGTTCAGTGCTTGTCGTTCCTGGTTTGACGTCACAAACACACCCAGTGTTCGCCCAGACACTCCTCCGTTTCTCCAGCCACTCCTCCGTTTCTCCAGCCACTCCCGCGTTTTTCCCAGAAACGGTAGCGTTTTTCCGCACACACCCATAAAACGGCCTGTTTCCGCCCAGAAACACCCACTTCCTGTCAATCACACTCCGATCACCAGAACGAAGAAAATACCTCGTAATGCCGTGAGTAAAATACCTAACTTCTTAGCAAATTTACTTGGCGCAGTCGCAGTGCGGACATTGCGCATGCGCACTAAGCGGAAAATCGCTGCGATGCGAAGAAATTTACAGAGCGAACAACTCTGAATGACCACCATGGTTTTGCCCAATTGCTAACAAAAATCCTGCTGCGATCAACTTGGAATTACCCCCACTGTTGCTATACATTGAGGGTTCACACATAACAACGTATGCAGCATTACACTTGAATATAAAATTGTTGCTAGTGAGATAAAATCTTGCTGTAGCAAATATTGAATCTTTTTTGCAAACTGCTAGTCGCCATATGCAGAGACTCACGAAGCTTGTTTGTTGACGCTCTGTTTTTAGTACAAATGATCGATACCACTTTCCCTGTGGAGTCTGGTGAGACTGTTCAATTAAGTCATTTAATTGACAAACCAATTCATGTACCTTACTAATTGATTCATCTGTGACCTTAAGTAACAACAAAACTGGAACCATTCTTACCCCTAATTATTCCTTTTTGATACACATGCCATAACCACACACTCTCTCATTTGTTTGGACAATGGGGGTCATTCCGAGTTGATCGTAGCTGTGCCAAATTTAGCACAGCTATGATCAGTCACACAGACATGCGGGTGGACGCCCAGCGCAGGGCTAGCCCGCCCCGCATGTCAGTCACTGCCCCGTGCTGAAGTACAAAAGCATCGCACAGCGGCGATGCTTTTGTACTTCAGGAGTATCTCGCGGCCAGCGCAGATTTTACGTGCTGGCCGTGAGCTACTCGTCGCTGCCCGGCTCGCAGCGGCTGCGTGTAACGTCGCGCAGCCGCTGTGGCACGCCCCCTGCACAGTCCGGCCACGCCTACAAAACCGAGGCCAAACGCCGCTGTGCCGCCCCCTCCCGCCCAGCGACCACCTTTGCCTGTCAATCAGGCAGAGGCAATCGCTAAGCAACGACAGCAGTCGGCTGTCAGCCATGCGCTGGCGCACTGCGGCGCATGCGCAGGTCTGACTTGATCGCTGCAATGAACTGCAGCGAGCGATCAGGTCAGAATGATCCCCAATGTCACTACGACCACACTTCACTGGTTACGCCCAAATCCGTCCGATCTTGGAAGCAAAGCAGTGACAGGCCTGATTAGTTCAAGGTTAGGTGACTACCTTGGAATATCAGGTGCAGTAGCTCTAATGCACATTTATCAACAAAAAGCAGAAGTGGTGGAGAAAACATTGTCTCTACCTCTATCTCACTCGTAAGAATTTAAACCTCAAGATATCTCCCGATACCAGTAAAAGAAAACTCTGCTAGAACAACATTTCAAAGTACCAAGGGAGCCACCATCAAGGAGTATATGTATGTATGTATGTATGTACAGTGGGGATTGAAAGTTTGGGCACCACAGGCAAAAATTCATTTTAATGTGCAAAAAGAAGGCAAGGAAAGATGGAAAAATCTCCAAAAGGCATCAAATTACAGATTAGTCATTCTTATAACATGTAAAAAAAAAAAAAAAAAGTTTTATTTTATTTCCATCATTTACACTTTCAAGAGAACAGAAAACAAAAAATGGCGTCTGCAGAAGTTTGGGCACCCTGCAGAGTTAATACCTTGTACTGCCCCCTTTGGACAGCTGAGACCTGGCAGTGTCATGGATTGTTCTCAATCATCGTCTGGAAAGACCAGGTGATGTCAATCTCAAAGGTTTTAAAAGCCCAGACTCATCTGACCTTGCTCCAACAATCCGCACCATGGGTTCCTCTAAGCAGTTGTGTAGAACATTGAAACTGAGAATAGTTGACGCTCACAAAGCAGGAGAAGGCTATAAGAAGATAGCAAAGCGTTATCAGATGCCAATATCCTCTGTTTGGAATGTAATTAAGAAATGGCAGTCATCAGGAACAGTAGAAGGTAAAGCAAGATCTGGAAGACCAAGAAAAATATCAGACAGAACCGCTCGCAGGATTGTGAGAAAAGCAAGTCAAAATCCACGTTTGACTGCACGATCGCTCCGGGAAGATCTGGCAGACACTGGAGTTGTGGTACACTATTCCACTATAAAGAGATACTTGTACAAATATGGTCTTCATGGAAGAGTCATCAGAAAAAATCCTCTTCTACGTCCTCACCACAAAAATCAGAGTTTGAAGTTTGCAAATGAACATATAGACCAGCCTGATGCATTTTGGAATAAAGTTCTGTGGACCGATGAGGTTAAAATAGAACTTTTTGGCCGGAATCAGCAAAGGTACGTTTGGAGAAGGAAGGGCACAGAATTTAATGAAAAGAACCTCTGTCCAACTGTTAAGCATGGGGGTGGATCAATCATGCTCTGGGGTTGTATTGCAGCCAGTGGCACAGGGAACATTTCACGAGTAGAAGGAAAAATTGATTTAATAAGATTCCAGCAAATTTTGGACGCTAACTTGATGCCATCTGTGAAAAAGCAGAAGTTAAAGAGAGGCTGGCTTCTACAAATGGATAATGATCTAAACACACCTCAAAATTAACGGTGGATTACATCAAGAGGCATAAACTGAAGATTTTGCCATGGCCTTCACAATCTTCTGACCTCAACATAATTGAAAATCTATGGATAGACCTTAAAAGAGCAGTGCGTCACAGACAGCCCAGGAATCTCAAAGAACTGGAAGACTTTCGTAAGGAAGAATGGGCGAAGATACCTCAAACAAGAATTGAAAGACTCTTGGCTGGCTACAAAAAGCGTTTACAAGCTGTGATACTTGCCAAAGGGGGCAGTACAGGGTATTAACTCTGCAGGGTGCCCAAACTTTTGCAGACGCCATTTTTTGTTTCTGTTCTTTTGAAAGTGTAAATGATGGAAATAAAATCAAACTTTTTTTGACATGTTATAAGAATGTCTAATCTGTAATTTGATGCCTTTTGGAGATTTTTTCATCTTTCCTTGGCTTCTTTTTGCACATTAAAATGAATTTTTGCCTGTGGTGCCCAAACTTTCAAACCCCACTGTATGTGATGTGTGTGTGTGTGTGTGTGTGTGTGTGTGTGTGTGTGTGTGTGTGTGTGTGTGTGTGTGTGTGTGTGTATATATATATATATATATATACATATATATATATATATATATATTATTCTATCGACCTGGCACTCCCCTTAAAAGGATAGCATTGCTCCGGTGCCCTCTGACAGCATACACACTTCCTCATGAACAAACAGCGGCACTCTGGAGACTTCTTTAAAGATGGTAAAGTGTAAAATTTAATCCATTTCAAACATCAGGTGACCAACGTTTCGGGGCCGTACACGCCCCTTCGTCAAGGTGATATAAGTGTAAAACAAAAAGTGACATACCTTATATAGTGAGGGAAGACCCGCGTACGGGACACACGCCGCGGGAGGGAGTTAGGAACTGCATCCGTCCCTCATCCATCGCGCTGTGCACACAGTCCGCGTCACTGAGCCGCCGCATTCGTCACTTCCTGGAAGCCGGAGTTTACTTGGTAACCTTGGTGACAAGCGCTCCTTAGCAACCAGGACTCGGCTCGGTGTCAGGGCTGCGGTGAAAAAAATGAAAAATAAAAGTAAACTAAGCAGTGCTGTGCCGTTCCAAAGTACAAGGAATTAGTGTGCAGATTAATGCAAGGGACATAACAAGCAATCACAATAGAAAATTATGGTTAGTAGAAACACAGCCGTCTAGCAATCAGAGACATTTGTAGTTTAAAATCCGGACTGTACAGCATTATGTGTACATAGCGCCGTCATGCACCTAGGTGCCCGTCATAGTGGGCACCCCTGTGCACGAAGGGGCATAGTCTCACATGATCTGAATAAGTATTAGCTTAATAAATGCTGTTCCGCCAAGGAACACAAACAACAGCAACAGGCAGATATGTGAGTATGTTCTAGTCCCATATAAAGTCCTTCAAGTACTGACGTTCATACAGGCTCAGTCCTTGGTATTATTGAAAGACGCTCCATTGGACCTTATCATTGAGGCCCTTGGGTTTAATAGTATCCAGGCTGTACATCCATCGTGCCTCCTTTCGTAGCAACTGCTACGAAAGGAGGCACGATGGATGTACAGCCTGGATACTATTAAACCCAAGGGCCTCAATGATAAGGTCCAATGGAGCGTCTTTCAATAATACCAAGGACTGAGCCTGTATGAACGTCAGTACTTGAAGGACTTTATATGGGACTAGAACATACTCACATATCTGCCTGTTGCTGTTGTTTGTGTTCCTTGGCGGAACAGCATTTATTAAGCTAATACTTATTCAGATCATGTGAGACTATGCCCCTTCGTGCACAGGGGTGCCCACTATGACGGGCACCTAGGTGCATGACGGCGCTATGTACACATAATGCTGTACAGTCCGGATTTTAAACTACAAATGTCTCTGATTGCTAGACGGCTGTGTTTCTACTAACCATAATTTTCTATTGTGATTGCTTGTTATGTCCCTTGCATTAATCTGCACACTAATTCCTTGTACTTTGGAACGGCACAGCACTGCTTAGTTTACTTTTATTTTTCATTTTTTTCACCGCAGCCCTGACACCGAGCCGAGTCCTGGTTGCTAAGGAGCGCTTGTCACCAAGGTTACCAAGTAAACTCCGGCTTCCAGGAAGTGACGAATGCGGCGGCTCAGTGACGCGGACTGTGTGCACAGCGCGATGGATGAGGGACGGATGCAGTTCCTAACTCCCTCCCGCGGCGTGTGTCCCGTTCGCGGGTCTTCCCTCACTATATAAGGTATGTCACTTTTTGTTTTACACTTATATCACCTTGACGAAGGGGCGTGTACGGCCCCGAAACGTTGGTCACCTGATGTTTGAAATGGATTAAATTTTACACTTTACCATCTTTAAAGAAGTCTCCAGAATGCCGCGGTTTGTTCATGAGGAAGTATATATATATATATATATATATATATATATATATAATAATTATTATCACTGAGAAATTTCCTTTTGTCACCTGTTAAAACACTCCTGATGTATAAAGATATCATATATATCTCCCTGATTTTAATATTTTTCACCTGAGGCGAATTTGAATTGGTATTACACACTAAGAAATACGATTAGTGTCTTGAGGGTATTTTTAACCCCAATATCAACACCATTCAACCCTACCTAAGGTGATTGTTTTTATACAAAAGCCTGTGCTGATCCTTTTTTATGACCAACCTCAATAAAAGCTAAGTTTTTAACATATTTCATATTTACAGTCTTTCTTTTTTATTCTCAAACTACAAATTGTACTACTGACTCTGGGAGCACCGCCAACGCATACATGTACAACAGATACCTCCAGCAGGGGTCTATCGATTGTCACATATTGTTGGTCTTTGCGAAGATATATATATACAATCCTCCGCAATCAGAAGTTCAGTGCGGTGCCCAACCCACCTAAGCCCATCCTTTTTGTTACAATCAGCTGTTGTTTGCATAATTGTAAGGAATTTGTCCCTGAAGCTTATAGTTGTGCTTGGTTTATGGTTTTTAATGATGACTGACTGATATGCAACTGTATAGAACATTTATTTTTATTTTTTTAAATAAGGTGTTTTTATTAGGCACGTAAGGTTACAGAGCAACTCATTATTATCAGTAAGAGAAAATACAATACATTTTGTACAATTGAAATGTATAGAACATTTTAATGATTTGTATTTTAATTATATTTTTTGCTAAAATTGTATTTATTTGTATTTAGTATTATTAAAGTTATTTTAGTGAGTCCCAGAAAAGAGCCAAAGTGAGCAGATATCCTCTTCTTGTTACTCTTGATAAAAGTGTGACTTATATCAGAGTTGTGGTTTCTGATAGTTATTGTTCTATTCTGTAGCTGTGTCCTCATCCCATTCACTCTGATATGCATTGCAGGTTCCTGAGCTCAGCCAGTCTGCAGGGCCTAGTACAGGAAGGTACTATGACGTCTCTGTGCATCGCAATGACCGAGAGACAGCATCGAACAGTCACCGTGGATTTCAGGGATAATCAGATAGAACTTATTAATGCAGGTAGGTAAACAGAAAGAGACAGTATGCTTAGGGGAATGGATAGTTAATAATAATTATTATTATTATCCTTTATATGGTGCCACAATGGTTCCACAGCTCCAAATTACAGAGTACATAGGCACATAAACAGAAAAACAGTGAGTTACAGTTGAAGACAATATAGGACAAGTACAGGGTAACTAAGCATAACTACATCAATAGACGACACTGAGATAAGTACCAGGTGGCCGAAAACTGTGGGATTTGGGCAGTTGAGGACTATTAACGTAAGAAAAGGATAAGCGCATGAAGGAAGAGGGCCCTACTCGTGAGAGCTTGCATTCTAAAGGGGAGGGGCAGACACACAGGGGTGACACAGATGGGGTAGACCGAGCATGGGACAGGGGGTTAGGATGAGATTTGGCTGGGTTTGGTAAAGAAGTGGGTTTTAAGAGCCCGTTTGAAGTTCTGTGGAGAGTCTGAGGGGGAGAGGTAAAGAATTCCAGAGAAAGGGAGCAGCACGTGAAAAATCTAATATAAATAATGATAGCTCTGTTCCCCCTCCTGCTACAATGAGGAGAATGAACTACATATAAGTGTTCATTAAGCTTGCCTATTACAACAAATAAAACCATTAGTGCCAATATTCCAAATACATTTAGTGTATCTATTCTATAAGTGTAGAGCCACACATAGCGGCCAAGTGGGTCCCGTTCAGCAGGACCCGCTTGGCCGGATGGAGACTGCATATGGGCACCTATGCGGTTGGGCAGGAAGCCGGGATTCCAGTGTGAACACATACATTCAATGTATGTATTCACACAGTGCGGCTGTGTGTGGGGCTAATTCAGACCAAAATTTTGCACGGCTACGATCAGCCACCCTGATATGCGGGGGGACGCCCTGCACAGGGCTAGTCCGCCCCGCATGTCTGGCTCTTCCCCCGCCGCACAGGTACAAAAGCATCGCACGGCGGCAATGCTTTCGTGCCTGAAGAGTAGCTCCCTACCCGCGCAGCTCCTGTGTGCTAGCAGGGAGCTACCCGTCGCTCTCCGGGTCGCAGCGGCTGTGTGTGATGTCACGCAGCCGACGCGGCCCGCCCCCAGCATGTTCCGGGTACGCCTGCGTTGCCTGGACCGTGCCCCTAAAACGACGGGCCAACGCCGCCGGCCCGCCCAGCGAACGCCTCTGCTTGTCAATCAGGCAGAAGCGATCGCTGGGCAGAGATGCCGATCGCATCTCTGGCATGCGCCGGTGCACTGCAGCGCCGGCGCATGCGCAGTTCAGACCTGATCGCCCGCTGTGCGAAAACACACTGCAGCGATCAGGTCTGAATTAGGCCCTGTGTTCTATGAAATCCTGTGTGTCACTGACCAGATCCTGTCTGCGGCATGCCGCAGAACAGGATCCTTGTGAACACAAAACCCCCCTCCCGGCCGCTATGTGTGGCCCTAGCCTAAGCAGGCTACTGTCCATCTAGTGTAATATAAGTAGCTGTAGGGAGACCATCTCTCACTGGCTGCCTTACTGGAGGAAGATGTGAGTTGGACAGAGAGATAGGAGGAAGAGGAGAGAGAGTGATGGGAAGAAGAGGATGAGAGAGATTAAAGGAAGGGGAGAGAGGCGAGAGGGAGATAGTTGGAAGAGGTAGGCAGAGTCCAATATACTAGTTCAGTATATACCAATCCTCTAGATGCAAGGCATTGTTTGTATTTTTTTCCCCATGTGCATATTGGGGGTCATTCTGACCCGATCGCACGCTGCGCTTCTTCGCAGCCGTGCGATCAGGTCGAAAGCACAGGACTATCTGGAAATAACTTTTTACTAGGATTGTAAATCTAAAAAGGAAAGGTGAATTATATTTTTGTAAATAGTTGATCCAGATATAAGATGATGTGTGGAGAACATTAAGGGTTCACAGACCACTCACCTCTTCTTTTTCAGTTAGTAATCGTTTCTGTGAGGACTGGATGCACGTGTTCGTTAATTGTTATGATGGGGGCAACCCCTTTCTCTTCCGGCAAAAACTGGAGAATTTCAAGCTGAAGGTGGGTTTACACCAGAAATAATAATATGTAGGAGAATGAATTTACCCATTCGCAGTTTAGCCTTCTATCTTGTGTTGACCTGACTTTTTCATTTGCTTTTCGGAATTCTTGATGGCAGTTATATCAGATTGGTCTGTGAACAAAAAGCCCCACCACCCCCACCCTTCTTATATAATAATTACTCCTATTGGGCTTTATTCTAACTTGGGAGTAGATAATAAAAAAGAACAAGTAACTGTGCACCTTGGCAAAACCAGGTTGATCAGATTTAAATTATGCAGAGAGATTTAGATTTGGTAGGGGAATGTCCAAACTCGTATCATAATCGTGGTGTAAACATAAAGCTATCCATCATATGTGGGCTACATGCAAAAGCAGCCAGTATTTACCCTGCATGTAAAAAAACATAAAAAATAAATTTTCTATCCTTGTGTATCCATGCCTATGTTGCTATAGATTGTAAGCTTGTGAGCAGGGCCTTCCTACCTCTATGACTTATTACCCAGTTTTTTTATATCATTGTTATTTCCAGTTGTAAAGCGCAATGGAATTTGAAGCGCTATATAAGAAACTGTTAATAAATGAATTTGCACCCCATGCAGTGCAACATTGTTTGTCCAGGTGCATTTACTTGTTCTTTTTTGCTTTACTGCCAAATCGGGCTCATTGTCTTTGTTCCTATCTAGACAAATTAAGATTGTTTGTTTGTATACCACATCGTTTTGAGCGATAACAATGGTTGTGAATGATCTACCGCTCAAATCGTCTAGTGTGTACACAGCAAATGATGAAAGATGCGCGCAGCCGTGCTCGTTTGAAGCAGGTCGTCAGTCTTCCTTGCATGCAGCTCAATCCCTTCAGTCCCAGCAGAGCAGATCATTCGTTGTTCAGATCGTTTGTAAAATCGCGCAGTGTGTACACTCAATATAGTTTGTCAGGGAGTTAAAGGGAAATCACTCATCTTCTAAATTGTTCATCTTTCACTTCTTTCAAGTCTTCTAGTGTGTATGGGCCTTAGGTGCCCTACACACCTGCCGATAATGATGATCGATATGAACGATATTGTTAAAAAATGAACGATAAACTGTACATATCGGTCAGTGTGTATGCAATCGATCATCGTTTATCCATCCTCGTTTATACATGCAGGTCAATTTGGACAATATACATGTATGTACTGTCATATCATCCAAATTGGCCAGTGTGTAGGCAAAAATCTTTGTCAAAAAAAAATAAATCAATAATATCGTTGGTCGCTAAAATCACCCAGTGTGTAGGGCCCTTAAAATTGGCATATACTATACAATTATCTGCCAGATAATCTGTGGTTGGAATGAAAATCTGGTAATATATAAGCAAATGACAATCGACCATTTGCTCACAAACACTGGAAAATATACAAAAACTGTCGTTCATACAAATTGGTTACATCACGGACAGGTTTTATCCATTTTCCAGTGTTTGGGAGCAAATGGTCGAATGTCATTTTGCTTATATATCACCAGATTTTCATTCCAACCACAGATTATCTGCCAGATAATTGTATAGTGTATGCCCAGCTTTAGTGATACAGAATGATCAACTGAACCCACATTACTGTAATAAGACAGACCATTCTGCTTCATCCATTGAGTTCAGTATGTAATACCGGCAGCCGGGATCCTGGCAGTCATACTGACAGCGGGATCCCGGCCACCAGTATGCCAGCAGCGGGGCAATCGCTAGAAAGCACCTCGCGGTCTCACTGTCATGGACACCCACAGATGGGGAATAGCCTGTGGTGCCGGTATTCCGGCGGCTGAATTTCATCGCTAGTCGGGATTCCTGCATCAGCATTGCGACCTCCGGGATCCCGACTAGCAGTAGTGTAACCGCTTCCCCATCTATTAGTCCCATAACACTATTTTATACTACATTAGAGGTGTGCAGATATATATCTGATTCTAGAGAAGACATAGATGTATTTATTGACACTATGCAGACAGTTCAAATGTTTTTTAAGCTGCATCAGCAATAGATCTGAGTAAGAGGTTCTGGAAGCTGCAGATCTGTAGTATCCTTCTTCTGTATCTGCAATGTTACTGAATACTCACAATGTTGGTATTGTCCTGTCACCCCTCAGGCCATTCAAGACATGAACAACCTGAAGAGACTGATCCGCCAGGCCGAAAACAGCCATTATGCACTGTTCCGTTGTTACACCTTCCTGAAGAACTGTGGTAACGGAAATACTCTTCTGCAGATCGTCAAGGTGGAGCATGGTGAGATGCCAGAGGCCAGCAGTGTGGTTAAAGTGCTGGAGGAGTTTATCAATGAAGAAGGCTTCTCCATGCACAACTCCTGATCTGTGTGTCATGTCTGTGCTTCACGTGTTCTGTGTGCGTAAAATGGATTAATGGTTCCTGCACATCTCCAGGGCCTGTTTAATGATTGTGTCTGATGTCTTTGGCGTTTTGGTGTATGACGTTCCCTTCTTCCCTAGATCTAGCTTCACAGAATGATTGCAGCGTGAAGATTCTCTGGGTCATTTCAGTTAGGGGCGTGTGGTGCAATGGCACTTCTTCTCGCCCCATCTCACCCTGGACTCACAGATTTGTGTACACAGCTGTTTGGCATATAGCCGCACTTACAGCTAATTGAAATGACCCCTTAGTGTTATTTTACCAGCTCACGTTCATACACAGTCCATATAACTATGTTCCAGAGCCCTGCTTCACAGGGTCAGTTCAAGTGATCATAGTGCCAGACTCCACTCACTGCTTCCAATAGTGTTACTTTCTGTTAGGTGTATATGGGTTTTGATATAAATGTGTACTGGGGTTTTTTTTTTCCAACCAAGAAACTAATCTCATTAAATATCTATCTAACCACTAACTGCAGCTGTATGTAGGCAATACTTCACAGGCCCTGGTAACATGATTTCACAAGGCATCCCATGTAACCCTTCGATTACTCAGATGTCCGACGTTTACGCAGTTGATCCAATGTTACGTCTTCAGATGCAGCAGCGGTTCACAGAAGCCGGCAGTGGGCGTCTTTTTACATAAGACTCCTCCTGAGGCTTTTCTATGTTTTAGCACAGCTGCTGGGTACAAAGATGCAGCTGTGCTAAAATATACAATCAGCCCCGCTGTTCTCAAACACACCAGCTTTAACTATAGTTGTTATTGTCATTGGCTACAGCCAGAGAAGGAGTAACCTTCACATACTGTATTTTATAGGTTGTGCCACATAGCTGTATCCTGTAGTCAGTGCTGGGTAAGGGGTTTAATTTCCCCAGCGTTGCATAGAAACGAATACAGTTCGGTTCTGCTAGGGACATCCCAGTATCTAAACTGATTGTATCATTTTAAGAATAGGTTTTAAGTGTTTTAACAGTCCAGCATGTTTACCTTGTATTTGTGTTCTAACACTACAGCATCAGGGCTGTCCTAACCGTATAATAGGCCCTGGGCAATGCACTAGGGCCCCTACACGGGATGGTATCAGGATCCCAGTGCTTGGGATGCCGGCAGTCAAAATACAGACAGCGAAATCCTTAAGGTCAGACTCAACACGCTAAGGTGGTAAGGAGGTTATCCCTAATCCCTAACCCTCCTTACCCGCAGCCTGATCCTAACCCTCCCCAGTGATGGCTAAACCTAACTCCCCCCTCCCCGTGGCTTATCTCTCTGGCGGGCCTCAAATCTTCATTCGGGATCCTGGTTCCGGAATAGTAATCAATGTCGGGATTCCGGCGTCAGCATTTCGACTGACGGGATCCCGACTTGCCCTTCCTTCAGCTCCATGCTGTCTTTCTACGTGCTACCATACAGTGAATGGCTGTCAACACTCTAATTGGTGATTAGCTCCAGCCATCCACCAGTCGGCATGCTGACAGCCATTCACTGTCTGGCTGGGAGGCAGTTAGAGCATCATGCTTCGCCGTCTTGATTGTGTAACCACCAGCCACCCCTGCTCAAAGGCCCATAGAATTGTGGGTCCCTGGGCAGCCACCCAGTGTGCCTGTCTGTACATTAAGATGGCCCTGTACAACATGTTTACCTTTTTTTTTTCAGTTTTAATGTTAGTGTTTGTGTCTGCTCGTCGGGGTGTAGCAACGTGTAATATGGAGACTACATGAAGACACTTTTTTTTTTCTTTCTTTTTTTAATTATTATTTCTTCCATCGCCTATGTTCTGCTTTGGGACAGTGACTTTTAATTAATATAAATGTTTAATGTTAATATACCTTCTCATGGAGAAATGGATGTTTACACTAAGTAGCCCCAATATAATATTAATCTCAGATAATGGATTGCCTGTCAATGTTGAGGGTATGTGAAGGATGTTATTGACCGTTTCAGCCACTGACATAACCTGGGGTGAGACTCTAAGCAACGTGTAATCGTGGTTTACTTTTTATTAACAAAAAACCCACACCATGCATCACCTAAATAAATGTTATGCTACCATGTGTAAGCTAATTGTGGGTATTCCCGTTCCTTCACTGAGGGTCATTGACAAGTTATTCAAATGTGTATATTCAGGTGTTTTAATATGCAGACACTTTATATTATTGTTGTTTATGTATAGATTATTTATTGCTGAAGGAAGGAATGCAGATTTACCCGTATTACTACAGTAGGTCATCTATCTTTTTCCGCACAAGGCGCTCTACAAAACACATTCCACTGAAATATGAACAGTTCCCATTAGAGCATGGTTTCTTGACGCTTCTGTGTCTTGAATCCTTTACTTACCAAGCAACCCCTATAGAAGTACCCCTGGAATTTGCACGATGTCTCCTGGATTTCGGATAACACTGGATGGCAAACTTTGCTTTAAAAAAGTTGAATAATCCATTTCAAGGCGTTTTTATTAGAAAGACGTTATTTTTTGTGTGTCCACTCGGAGACGGTCACTGTGACCATACAGTCTTTGTCATTGTATCATTCTATGTGTAATATGTGGAGGTTAATAACTCGGTCTATTTTATGCTTGGAGTTGGGTAGTTTTAAAACGCCAGTAACTGTTTCTGTATTTATAAATACTGCATTTACAATAACTAGTAGCATTGGTGATAAATGAAGGAACGTTGAATACATTTCATGGCTGATTACCACGTACAGATATGTCAGGAAAGCAAAACAGCTGCCCCGATGTGTTTGTGTACCGTGTGTGCCCAGTCTCGCCAAGCCAGCTGTGAACCTGGGATGTGCACACACTGTATCTTTGCATTAACATAAATTAGCATATGATGTAATATGTAAATTGCAGCCTCATTGTTTAAGTTTTTTGAGGTTCCATTAATGTTATAATATGAATTACTGCCTTCCTATGTTCTTTACTAAATAAAGCTGCATTGTTGGACAATTGTTGTTGTACTAATGTCATGTAAATATTTACAATATCCTAAGGAAAAGATTCAGGCCCAGATTTATCGAGCCTTGTAGAGTGATAAATAGCATGATGATAATTTACCAACCAATCGGCTCCTAACTGCCGTGTTACAGGCTGTGTTTGAAACATGACCGTTAAGAGCTGATTGGCTGGAACTTTATCACCGTGCAATTTATCACCCTCCAAGTCTTGATAAATCTGGGCCTCAATTACCTACAGCGAATTAATCTGCCCTGAACAATTCAGTTATGTGCTGCATCACCACACATTAAATCCCAGAGGGGCTTGGCTGCGAAGAAAAACTCTGAATTAAATACTAATAGGACTTAAGATGTTGGTAAACCCGCAGGTTCTGGCACTTATTGCAGAATCTATGGGTTACCGTGTGTTACACACAGAGTTTACCGCAGAATAATTTATAAGCTCCAGGTGTTAAACCTGGAGCTTTGTCTGCACGGTAAACACAGCGGGTACTCAGATCTGTGGGTAATTTTAATCTGATGTGAACTTTTATGCTTGGTTTCATACACTGTTACGCAAAAATAATTAGTGTGGTCATTCACAATTTGTGGAAAGCCGTAGCACAGCACAACAGTCTTTTTAGAGAGGTTTCGAGCCTAGGTTTGCCTCCGTTTCCAACAAAGTGCATCGGTTTATAGAGCAATATAGCTGAGGAGCAGAGGCATGCAGGATCTTACATGAGGAGTAGCTGTCCCTTCCAAAATTTGGAGTTCATATATAGAAATTTGTCAAGACGTGCAAAAAGAGATTTCATCTTGGCTATGGGTATCCTTGCTGTGGTGAAAAAATGCAGACGTCTCTACTCAACAGAAGGATTTGATGTATGCACCAACTCTAAGGTGGAAGAGATCAGATCTCATCCTATAGTTTTAATGGGACCTATTTTGTGTTTTGATGTTGCAGTTTCGTTGGACAGTGCATTCCTAGGCATACTTTGCCAATGTAAGATATATCTTCAAACACAAAAATGACATATGTAATGTCCCTTCACTACTGTTATTGATTTAAGCCATAAATAAGAATATACCAATCTACATTTTAGAAAAAAAGTGAATAGTTGTACTTAATGAAAGAGGTGTGTGACATACAGAGGTCTTTCCGTGGAGGTATAGCTGTGTCCTTTGCCTCTCCAAGACGGTGGTGTGTAATACAGGACAAGATAAGAGACTCATTGTCAAATTGGCAAGCTGCACCAATGATACAGTTGAAGCCATCAATCTGTAATATTGACTTCAGGTGATAACCTTTGATGCCACCCTGTAAAAGTAGTGTGGTGAGATGCTGATCTAAATCATGTTCAGGACGGCATTTAGCCAATAAGCTGCAGTGCTGGCGAAGTATATCATTACATTGACAGGTTAGCCAAGAACAAGTTATATAATGAGGACTTGGGGCTTCATTCTGTAACCGAATAAATGCAAAAGCGACCCAGATCACTGCTAATTATGGACAAAATATCTCCTTAATAAAACATGGGAACTGACACACAGATGTCAGGTTAATTTTAAAAGACATGATGGTCATCTTGTCATACCTTTTTAAAATACATTGTATTCTGAGTGACTTATTCTGTGGCGTTTGGACGAAAAATCCATCAAAAGTTATGTTTGTGTATGTATGTATGTATGTATATATATATATATATATATATATATATATATATATATATATATATATATATATATATATATATTAGTAGAGCATCAGTCCGGCACTCATGAAAACTAGTGTATTAATCACGCCGGTGCCTTCACAGAAACATTCACATAATTCACATACCAGTGCGGCAATCAGAAAACGGAAGCGAACAACCATGTGGTAACAACGTTTCAGTGCTCTTTATTCAGCACTATCTTCAGAATACATTAAACAAACAAAGATACAATCTTACCTTATGTACACTTGCACCCATGTGAAGAGGCCGTGGTCGGGCGTCCCGCCGGAAGCCCCGACTCGCGTCCACTCAAAATGACGTCACCCCCAAGGGGGCGATGCCGTGCACCATCACCATAACAACATCTAAACTAAAAATTACATGTATAGCAGCGGCTAATCGGACAATCCAATTGGAGAGACAACATTAGTAGCAGTATCATGTTACTGATAGAAACCTATCATAGAGCATGAAAACACATATTAGAAGCATGCAAGGCTGAAATTTTCATTGAGACCACGAGGACTCAAAACTGATAAGCGGTGGATCCATTGTGCTTCTCTCTGCAGAAGCAGACGGTTCCTATCACCTCCCCTACATGGTTTAGGTACAAAGTCGATCATTCTGTACCGGAGCGATGCTAAACTATGTTTTTGTTCTACAAAATGGCGAGCTACTGGGTGATCCAATTTACCTTTCCTTGCCAAAGCTGCTCGAATCGTGGAACGATGCATGGTCATACGTTCCTTAAATGTACATTGTGTCTTCCCAATGTAAGACAATCCGCAAGGGCATAAAATTTGGTAGATCACATATGAAGACTCACAAGTAAGATGGTAATTGATGGTATAATTCTTGCCAGAGTGAGGGTGAGAAAAACAATCACCCGCTAGCATGAAATTGCATGTAGTGCAACCACAGCGGAAACATCTATGTTTTTTATTTGATAGAAAATGTGTGCCTAATGTTTTATCGTATTCAGTAATATCTGTACGCACTAGGAGGTCCCGAAGGTTACGTCCCCTAGTGAAACATGGCATAACATCCATGTTGTTAAATGGAAGAGAGTGATCAGTTTTAAGGATGTTCCAATTATTTTTAGTTGCTGAATTAATCTTAGATGCACTAACATTATAATGTCGGACCCAGGGTAATTTCCTAGTGTTAGTAGTTTTGCTATTTTTAATCAACAACTGATCTCTATCAAGTAATAATACCCTTGTTTTAGAATCAAGAAGGAGTTGGCGTGAATATCCCCTCCTAAGTAATTTATAAGAAAGGATATCAATTTGTTCAATAGCCTTATTGATGTCTGAATTAATTCGCCTAATGCGTAGCAGCTGAGAAAAAGGTAAGGATCTCTTTAAGCTGGTCGGGTGACAGCTGTGAGCATGGAGCAAGGTGTTGCGGTCAGTTTTTTTGTGATGAACTGATGTAATTAATATGCTACCTTGCTTGACCACATCAACATCCAGATAATCAATATTTGTTTTACTCATTCTAATGGTGAATTTTACTGGGCATTTGGTTTTATTATGTTCAGTAATCAATAGTGATGAGTGGGTTCGGTTCCTCGGAAACCGAACCCCCCCGAACTTCACCCTTTTTACACGGGTCCGAGCCATACTCGGATTCTCCCGTATGGCTCGGTTAACCCGAGCGCGCCCGAACGTCATTATCCCGCTGTCGGATTCTCGCGAGATTCGGATTCTATATAAGCAGCCGCGCGTCGCCGCCATTTTCACTCGTGCATTGGAAATGTTAGGGAGAGGACGTGGCTGTCGTCCTCTCCGTTATTGTTGAACTTGATTGTGCTTTATTGCTTAATTGTGGGGAGGACTGGGGAGCAGCTGTATAATATAGGAGGAGTACAGTGCAGAGTTTTGCTGATCAGTGACCACCAGTTTTATCCGTTCTCTGCCTGAAAAAAAACGATCCTTATCTGTGCTCAGTGTGCTGCATATATCTGTGCTCACACTGCTTAATTGTGGGGACTGGGGAGCAGCTGTATTATATAGCAGGAGTACAGTGCAGACTTTTGCTGACAGTGACCACCAGTATACGTTGTCTGCCTGAAAAACACTCCATATCTGTGCTCAGTGTGCTGCTTTATTGTGGGGACTGGGGACCACCAGTATAATATTATATAGGAGGAGTACAGTGCAGAGTTTTGCTGACCAGTGACCACCAGTATATAATATATAGCATTACGGTACAGTAGGCCACTGCTGTACCTACCTCTGTGTCGTCATTAAGTATACTATCCGTCTACATTCTATACCTGTGGTGCATTTTAGTTTTGCAGTTTGCTGACAGTGACCACCAGTATATATAGCAGTACGGTACGGAAGGCCACTGCTGTACCTACCTCTATGTCGTCATTAAGTATACTATCCATCTACATTCTATACCTGTGGTGCATTTTAGTTTTGCAGTTTGCTGACACAGTGACCACCAGTATATATAGCAGTATGGTACGGAAGGCCACTGCTGTACCTACCTCTGTGTCGTTATTAAGTATACTATCCATCTTCATTCTATACCTGTGGTGCATATTAGTTTTGCAGTTTGCTGACACAGTGACCACCAGTGTATATATAGCAGTACGGTACGGAAGGCCACTGCTGTATCTACCTCTGTGTCGTCATTAAGTATACTATCCATCTACATTCTATACCTGTGGTGCATTTTAGTTTTGCAGTTTGCTGACACAGTGACCACCAGTATATATAGCAGTACAGTACGGAAGGCCACTGCTGTACCTACCTCTGTGTCGTCAAGTATACTATCCATCTACATTCTATACATGTGGTGCATTTTAGTTGTGCGCAGTATATATAGTAGTAGGCCATTGCTATTGATACTGGCATATAATTCCACACATTAAAAAATGGAGAACAAAAATGTGGAGGTTAAAATAGGAAAAGATCAAGATCCACTTCCACCTCGTGCTGAAGCTGCTGCCACTAGTCATGGCCGAGACGATGAAATGCCATCAACGTCGTCTGCCAAGGCCGATGCCCAATGTCATAGTAGAGAGCATGTAAAATCCAAAAAACAAAAGTTCAGTAAAATGACCCAAAAATCAAAATTGAAAGCGTCTGATGAGAAGCGTAAACTTGCCAATATGCCATTTACGACACGGAGTGGTAAGGAACGGCTGAGGCCCTGGCCTATGTTCATGGCTAGTGGTTCAGATTCACATGAGGATGGAAGCACTCATCCTCTCGCAAGAAAAATGAAAAGACTTAAGCTGGCAAAAGCACAGCAAAGAACTGTGCGTTCTTCTAAATCACAAATCCCCAAGGAGAGTCCAATTGTGTCGGTTGCGATGCCTGACCTTCCCAACACTGGAGGGGAAGAGCTTGCGCCTTCCACCATTTGCACGCCCCCTGCAAGTGCTGGAAGGAGCACCCGCAGTCCAGTTCCTGATAGTCAAATTGAAGGTGTCACTGTTGAAGTACACCAGGATGAGGATATGGGTGTTGCTGGCGCTGGGGAGGAAATTGACAAGGAGGATTCTGATGGTGAGGTGGTTTGTTTAAGTCAGGCACCCGGGGAGACACCTGTTGTCCGTGGGACGAATATGGCCATTGATATGCCTGGTCAAAATACAAAAAAAATCAGCTCTTCGTTGTGGAATTATTTCAACACAAATGCGGACAACAGGTGTCAAGCCGTGTGTTGCCTTTGTCAAGCTGTAATAAGTAGGGGTAAGGACGTTAACCACCTCGGAACATCCTACCTTATACGTCACCTGCAGCGCATTCATCATAAGTCAGTGACAAGTTCAAAAACTTTGGATGACAGCGGAAGCAGTCCACTGACCACTAAATCCCTTCCTCTTGTAACCAAGCTCCTGCATACCACACCACCAACTCCCTCAGTGTCAATTTCCTCCTTACCCAGGAAAGCCAATAGTCCTGCAGGCCATGTCACTGGCAAGTCTGACGAGTCCTCTCCTGCCTGGGATTCCTCCGATGCATCCTTGAGTGTAACGCCTACTGCTGCTGGCGCTGCTGTTGTTGCTGCTGGGAGTCGATCGTCATCCCAGAGGGGAAGTCGGAAGACCACTCGTACTACTTCCAGTAAGCAATTGACTGTCCAACAGTCCTATGCGAGGAAGATGAAATATCACAGCAGTCATCCTGCTGCAAAGCAGATAACTCAGGCCTTGGCAGCCTGGGCGGTGAGAAACGTGGTTCTGGTATCCACCGTTAATTCAGAGGCAACTAGAGACTTGATTGAGGTACTGTGTCCCCGGTACCAAATACCATCTAGGTTCCATTTCTCTAGGCAGGCGATACCGAAAATGTACACAGACCTCAGAAAAAGAGTCACCAGTGTCCTAAAAAATGCAGTTGTACCCAATGTCCACTTAACCACGGACATGTGGAGCAGGGCAGACTCAGAACTATATGACTGTGACAGCCCACTGGGTAGATGTATTGCCTCCCGCAGCAAGAACAGCAGCGGCGGCACCAGTAGCAGCATCTCGCAAACGCCAACTCGTTCCTAGGCAGGCTACGCGTTGTATCACCGCTTTCCAGAAGAGGCACACAGCTGACAACCTCTTACGGAAACTGAGGAAGATCATCGCAGAATGGCTTACCCCAATTGGACTCTCCTGGGGATTTGTGACCTCGGACAACGCCAGCAATATTGTGCGTGCATTACATCTGGGCAAATTCCAGCACGTCCCATGTTTTGCACATACATTGAATTTGGTGGTGCAGAATTATTTAAAAAACGACAGGGGCGTGCAAGAGATGCTGTCGGTGGCCCGAAGAATTGCGGGCCACTTTCGGCATTCAGCCACCGCGTACAGAAGACTGAAGCACCACCAAACAATCCTGAACCTGCCCTGCCATCATCTGAAGCAAGAGGTGGTAACGAGGTGGAATTCAACCCTCTATATGCTTCAGAGGATGGAGGAGCAGCAAAAGGCCATTCAAGCCTATACATCTGGCCACAATATAGGCAAAGGAGGGGGAATGCACCTGACTCAAGCGCAGTGGAGAATGATTTCAACGTTGTGCAAGGTTCTGCAACCCTTTGAACTTGCCACACGTGAAGTCAGTTCAGACACTGCCAGCCTGAGTCAGGTCATTCCCCTCATCAGGCTTTTGCAGAAGAAGCTGGAGACATTGAAGGAGGAGCTAAAACAGAGCGATTCCGCTAGGCATGTGGGACTTGTGGATGGAGCCCTTAATTCGCTTAACCAGGATTCACGGGTGGTCAATCTGTTGAAATCAGAGCACTACATTTTGGCCACCGTGCTCGATCCTAGATTTTAAACCTACATTGTATCTCTCTTTCCGGCAGACACAAGTCTGCAGAGGTTCAAAGAGCTGCTGGTGAGAAAATTGTCAAGTCAAGCGGAACGTGACCCGTCAACATCTCCTCCTTCACATTCTCCCGCAACTGGGGTGCGAGGAAAAGGATAAGAATTCCGAGCCCACCCGCTGGCGGTGATGCAGGGCAGTCTGGAGCGAGTGCTGACATCTGGTCCGGACTGAAGGACCTGCCAACGATTACTGACATGTCGTCTACTGTCACTGCATATGATTCTCTCACCATTGAAAGAATGGTGGAGGATTATATGAGTGACCGCATCCAAGTAGGCACGTCAGACAGTCCGTACGTATACTGGCAGGAAAAAGAGGCAATTTGGAGGCCCTTGCACAAACTGGCTTTATTCTACCTAAGTTGCCCTCCCTCCAGTGTGTACTCCGAAAGAGTGTTTAGTGCAGCCGCTCACCTTGTCAGCAATCGGCGTACGAGGTTACTTCCAGAAAATGTGGAGAAGATGATGTTCATCAAAATGAATTATAATCAATTCCTCCGTGGAGACATTCACCAGCAATTGCCTCCAGAAAGTACACAGGGATCTGAGATGGTGGATTCCAGTGAGGACGAATTAATAATCTGTGAGGAGGGGGATGTACACAGTGAAAGGGGTGAGGAATCGGAGGATGATGAGGAGGAGGACATCTTGCCTCTGTAGAGCCAGTTTGTGCAAGCAGAGATTGATTGCTTCTTTTTTGGTGGGGGCCCAAACCAACCAGTCATTTCAGTCACAGTCGTGTAGCAGACCCTGTCGCTGAAATGATGGGTTTGTTAAAGTGTGCATGTCCTGTTTATACAACATAAGGGTGGGTGGGAGGGCCCAAGGACAATTCCATCTTGCACCTCTTTTTTCTTTCATTTTTCTTTGCATCATGTGCTGTTTGGGGACAATTTTTTTGAAGTGCCATCCTGTCTGACACTGCAGTGCCACTCCTAGATGGGCCAGGTGTTTGTGTCGGCCACTTGTGTCGCTTAGCTTAGCCATCCAGCGACCTCGGTGCAAATTTTAGGACTAAAAATAATATTGTGAGGTGTTCAGAATAGACTGGAAATGAGTGGAAATTATGGTAATTGAGGTTAATAATACTATGGGATCAAAATGACCCCCAAATTCTATGATTTAAGCATTTTTTTAGGGTTTTTTGAAAAAAACACCCGAATCCAAAACACACCCGAATCTGAAAAAAAAATTTCGGTGAGGTTTTGCCAAAACGCGTCCGAATCCAAAACACGGCCGCGGAACAGAATCCAAAACCAAAACACAAAACCCGAAAAATGTCCGGTGCACATCACTAGTAATCAATTCATCAAATGCCATTTCGCTGCCATTCCAGATGATAAATAAATCATCTATATACCGTGTATATAGATAAATTAAAGATACAGTATCTGAGTTGTTAAAGAAAATTTTTTGTTCCATGTAAAACATATAAATGTTAGCGAACGTGGGGGCCACCGCCGCCCCCATCGCACACCCCGTACGTTGAAGATAATACAGACCGTCAAACAGAAAATAGTTCTTAGTCAAAATAAAATTCAGCAATGATAAACAAAAATCAATATATTTCTCAGTAAACGTACCCTCAGCTTGCATGAAATTTTTTACAGCTAATAATCCCTGATCATGAGGAATAACGGTATACAAATTAACAACATCGGCACAAATCAGAATAGAATCAGGATTAACTTCACGTAAAGCTGACAATTTATTTAGGAAAGCAGTGGTGTCTAAGAGAAAGTGTTGTTTCTGGACCAGCGGTTGCAAAACAGCATCAAGGTAAATAGAAGCTGGTTGTGATAGGGACCCACGGGCCGATATTATGGGGCGGCCCGGTGGGGGAGAAATTCCCTTATGAATTTTGGGGATGGTGTATAACAGTGGGATGATGGGATGCCCAGGCAACAGAGCACCAGCTAACTCTTGATTAATAATTTCATTCACCACTGCTGAACCCAAAATAGATTGTAGCTCCTTAGTAAAAGCTGCTGTAGGATCACAATTTAGATGACAATACGTATCAGTATCCGCAAGTTGCCTTAAAACCTCAGATCGATAATCCTGTAGGTCTTGTAGGACCACGGCCCCACCTTTATCGGCGGGCCTAATGATCAAATGATGGTTATTGGCAAGCGTCTTAATGGCCTCCTTCTCCAATGAAGTTAAGTTGGAATGTAAATAGGGAGAAGAGTTCAAAGCCCCTTGAACGTCATTTTCCAGTAACCTCATAAAAGTTTTAATACTTGCGTTAGCAGAAAATGGTTCAAATGTAGATCTTGGAAGAATCTTCTTCAATTGTTGAGGAATAATCTGTGACTGTTCAGAAGGTGTGCTTTGATTTCTATTGAAGAATTCTTTTAATTTGATGTACCTGTGTAACTGATGTTTTTCCACCTGCCACTTAAAGTCATCAAAAAATACAGTTGGGACGAAGGAAAGACCCTTACTTAATAGGGATATTTCTGTAGTACTGAGCTCGTATGAAGAAAGATTGAACACTATTTCCTCTTGTTCCCTGATGGTGGTTTTCTTCCACGGCCCTTCCCTTCTATTCTGTCCGCCCCGTCTTGTGCTTTTACGTTTTTTGCACTTTTTCTGGGATATTTTGAACGTGTCATAGTCCCTAAAGGGGCTTGATGTACTGAAGTGGTTGGAATATCAGAGTCGCTGGTATTGGTGAATTCTTGTGAGCTTGCTGTATCACAGGCAGTTTTAGGGTAATTTCTCCTAAAAAACGGCCGTTTGGGATGTCGTTCATTGGAGCCTCCGCTGAGCCATTGGTACACTTTATGCTGTGTATAATCCATTTCCACTTTTTGCAGTTTGGATTTCTTAAATTTAATTAAATCCCTGCGATAAATGACTAATTGGTTCTCCAATTTGCTCAACCAATCATTATCTGTATCCGCGGTGAAGGCTGGTAAATGCTGTAGTTCAAATGCCGCAATTTTATCTTTAGTGGACATTCGTTCCTTTTTAGAGTACTCGATGATTAAAAGTATCAAATTAAAGGAGCACTTGTTTAGGATTCCGATCCATTTCTTACAGAACTGTGGGTCATAACGGCCCAAGGTGGGGCAATTTTTCATTCTTAGCCCCCGTGGGATCATCTTAGCACGATAGTAGTTGCTTAATGAAATTGAATGATATTGGAAATCAATTTCTCGTTTTTTGAGTCTTAATAGATCTCTGTATAGTGATTCCACTGGTGCCGCTTCTGGTTGTTGATTTAAAACGTCAGAGTCCAAGATGAAATCAGCCTCTGCTTCAGAGAAGCTGAATATATCCCCTGTAGCAAATATAGAGGGGTCAAAAGGCAGTTCTTTATCTGTGCTGCAGCCTTCTGCCATTTTAAGAAGCGAACCGGATTGCGGCCACCCAGACTCTCAAACACCGTTGTCAGTCTGGTAAGAACAGGTGATGTCCTGCTGCTAATATCAACATACAATTAAAACCAAGACAAAGTCATAGGAAGCAAGTATCCATATACCTCGAAGGGTTCGTCCGGTGCCTTGACAACAACGTCTGAATCAGACTAAATATAGTAGAGCATCAGTCCGGCACTCATGAAAACTAGTGTATTAATCACGCCGGTGCCTTCACAGAAACATTCACATAATTCACATACCAGTGCGGCACTCAGCAATCAGAAAACGGAAGCGAACAACCATGTGGTAACAACGTTTCAGTGCTCTTTATTCAGCACTATCTTCAGGATACATTAAACAAACAAAGATACAATCTTACCTTATGTACACTTGCACCCATGTGAAGAGGCCGTGGTCGGGCGTCCCGCCGGAAGCCCCGACTCGCGTCCACTCAAAATGACGTCACCCCCAAGGGGGCGATGCCGTGCACCATCACCATAACAACATCTAAACAAAAAATGACATGTATAGCAGCGGGTAATCGGACAATCCAATTGGAGAGACAACATTAGTAGCAGTATCATGTTACTGATAGAAACCTATCATAGAGCATGAAAACACATATTAGAAGCATGCAAGGCTGAAATTTTCATTGAGACCACGAGGACTCAAAACTGATAAGCGGTGGATCCATTGTGCTTCTCTCTGCAGAAGCAGACGGTTCCTATCACCTCCCCTACATGGTTTAGGTACAAAGTCGATCATTCTGTACCGGAGCGATGCTAAACTATGTTTTTGTTCTACAAAATGGCGAGCTACTGGGTGATCCAATTTACCTTTCCTTGCCAAAGCTGCTCGAATCGTGGAACGATGCATGGTCATACGTTCCTTAAATGTACATTGTGTCTTCCCAATGTAAGACAATCCGCAAGGGCATAAAATTTGGTAGATCACATATGAAGACTCACAAGTAAGATGGTAATTGATGGTACCGGACCCGTGGAACCGGTTGGGTGACGCGTGCGTGTCGCGCACCCGGACTTCCGGCCATGTGGGACATTGGCGTGCGCTCCGGCGGCGGTGGGTCCCGGCCGGGCGGGGTGACAGTTCTGAGCGGCGGGGAATGATGACGGTGACTTCAGGTGTGACAGGTAAGCGTCATTAGGTGTGCTTAAATAGAGCACACAAGTGAACATGGTTTTGGCACTTTATACAGGCATTCTTTGCACAACGCACTATGGCACTTTTATGTCTGCTCCCCTGATGATGGATTAAGTCCGAAAACGGCTGTTCGGGAGGTCTACTGTGTTTCCCTGTGCTTGCCAGACGATGAGTATATGATGAGCCTTGTATCTTTATTCACTTATATGGAGTAAATACGGCATTGTTGACAAAATTACAGTGTGCTGGTCCTGTCTATGTTGCTACGTGGATATGAGATGTTACATTAACTTTATTGACCGGACACCTGGATCTTCCCTCTGAGAGTGTCAGTGCGGCTTCCCGGATTCCTTTTCTGTGATAACTATATATATATATATATATATATATATATATATATATATATACAGAGAGAGAGACAGATCGATATAATATAGTGATTGCATTGTCTTTTGTTCTTTTCTTCCACTGTTCATTATATTTAACTCTTCGTCTATATTGATTGGGCACGTTCCAGAGACTATGGCTGCCTTTCAGTTTGAAAAAGAATTCTTATCTCTTACTTTATTTCCTTAATACTCCATGGCAGCCTGGTATTCCCACCCACGTTGAACGTATTGGAAAGACTTAAATACTTCAGGGGAAGCAAGAGTCACTTTCTATACCTCCTAGAAAAGGGTTTTTTTTTCCCCCAGTGTGAGCTGACTTTAACCTATACGTTATGACTGCCATGGATTATTTCAAGGAAATTCCTTAGGGGAATCTGCTTCGCTGAAAGGAACCCTGCTGTTGAGTTTTGTGGTAATCAACAGATTAAATGTAGCAACAACAAAAAAAAAATCATTATTTTCTTGTGACACTACTGATCGCAGAAAGCTTGCAGCCTGAAATTACAAGTGCTTGCTGTTAAGTAAAAACACAGACAATCCAATGAAATATTACAAAAAAAATAAACAAAACCTTCCCCAAAACTTCTCCCCCACTTATCGGTACCATAACTGCAGGAGGATTTTGTTCTTTCATTCAGCTTTTAATCAATTGGGTAAGGGGAGTGGGGGGACCCAAAAACCTAGAGACCTCAAAGACATGCTCTATAATATTAAGCCGGCGCTGGCTGTCTTTCCAATAATTAAAACAACTATGGATGATTGAAAAACACTTGTATTTATTAACTGACACTAATTAGTGAATAAAAACATGAATAAAATATAAAATTCACACAATCATATAAAATTAAGGGCATATATGGAGCTGAGAAAAAAAAATTCAAATGTGCTGAATCAGTGGGAGCTCTACTTCTGATGAAGCTAGGTGACCGTGCCTAGGGAAACGCGTTAAGTGTGAAAAAGCTGCCATCACCACCATCACCAGTGCTCCACTTCATCACAGGATCCAGATATGGACTTTTGACAATCTATTTTGGAACACCTGCCTTGGAATTGTTCTCTGTGGGACATATCAATTACAGCATTCATCGGAGAGACCCAGCTTGAATACAAGTGATACAGCTTGCCTGCTGTTTTCAAAAGCAATTGGAAGCCTCCGCTCATACGGGTAAAACCAGCTGTATTCCATTTCTCTTCCCCAGGGAACTTTTGTCCAGTGTTCTAGTCCGGGATCCTCAGTGGACACTCATTAGCAGCACATTTGAATTTTTTTTTCTCAGCTCCATATATGCCCTTAATTTTATATGATTGTGTGAATTTTATATTTTATTCATGTTTTTATTCACTAATTAGTGTCAGTTAATAAATACAAGTGTTTTTCAATCATACATAGTTGTTTTAATTATTGGAAAGACAGCCAGCGCCGGCTTAATTGCCTTTTGTTGTAAAAACTCTGTATTGGGACTGACAATCCCTTGCTGGCAGCTGTGACAGCGCGTCTGGAATTGTTCTTCTCATGCTCTATAATATGTTTCGGCCTAGTCTGTAACTAATCACAGTCTCTTTATTCTGATTTGTCAGAGCACGAGAAAGACTATATAATCGGGGGGCGTGGCTTGACACTGGATCCAGGCAGCTGTGTTTCCCTGGAGCTCCTGCCCTGGCCCTTTGAATTGCAGCTTGCCAGCTCTGCACGGTGGTCGTGTGGTCCCGTCCCTGCCTGCTGAGGTGTTCCTGTACCGGGTGGTGGGATCTGCGGAGCCGGCAGGTGCCTCCTGCACCGCTGATCCAGATCCTGCCCGCCGGGGCCTCAGGTACTCGCGCTGCTGCAGCCCCGCATGCAGGGCTGCTGGCGCCATCTTGTCTTCTATAAAAAGGGGGAGTTCTTGTGCATCGGAGGAGAGCAGTCGTCGCTCCCCCCAGCCCCTACACCTGTACCCACTAAAGTCCCTCGTTGCCTGCTCTGCCCCAGTCAAGTTCTCCTCAAGCACATCTGCGCTCGCCAGGGCTACGCCGCAGAATCGGGGAGCGCTGTGGAGGCTCCCGCGGGTTGCGGCCTGCCCGTCATCCAGACACCAGGGCCTCAATTGTGGAGTCAGCCCGCCGGTCCCCCAGACGCCTCAGACTTGCAGGCACTCTCCCTGCTCCTGCCCTGTACCCCGGCCATCATATAGCCTGCTGAGTACATCGGGGCCCCCGCTGACGCTAGCCCTGCATCTGCGAGGGGCGGACCTCGTCACTCCCGGAGGCCGGAATCGTTGAGCCTCACTGGGCTCCCGGAAGCTCCGTGCGTTGCAGTCCCGACTCCCCGTACGCTCTTGGTCCTTACCGCTGCTGGGGAAGTGACCGGAGACACCCCCGCTGACATCTGACCCGCCAGCTGCGTGAGCACAACAGAGCCCTACAGAGTTGAGTCACACACAGCTCCGGGAGGAACTCACTTTGTAAACGGGAGTGACTGCACGGGGACGCCCGAACCTGAAACTGGGGTCGCTGCGGGCCAGGACCCCCAGCCCGGTTGGTGCCTCTTGCCACATGCTGTGCTGAGCCGTTTCATCTGACGCATGGGCCGCCTACTGCAGCCACTTCTCACTGATACGTTTATTCTCACTTGCTCCGAATGAAGATGCGCATATGACAGTCTAATATTTACAGGGCACCTGGGTACCCCTCTTACTATTGTTGCCTATAACCACTCCTGGATTTGCGGATATCTCTTGGCATATCGTTATACCCTTCGCAGTTAAACTATAGTTCACCAGATCGACCTGACATGGCCAACAGAAATCATCGGCCCTCCACTGGGGCTTCAACCTCATTCTTTGGCCCCAAACGGGGTAAAAACTCGTCTCAACAGCCCGCTTCTCCGAAGAGTACTCCCAACATTTCATCATCTCCTTCGAGACTGAATGAGCCTGTGGCTCCTGACTCCGACCAATATGACTCTCTGGTTCAGCAAATTGCCGCCACTTTCAGAGTGGAACTGAGGGCTGCCATACAAGACTTGAGGTCAGATCTCTCCTCTCTGGATTCTCGTACAGATACTCTGGAACATAAAACGGACAATCTCTGTAACTATCAGGATGTGCTTACCCAGGAGATGTCTGATCTGCGCTCTGAAGTGGAATAGTTGCGAGATCACGTTGAAGATTTGGAGAATAGGTCAAGATGGAATAATCTGCAGATAAGGAATGTGCCGGAATCCGTGCACGCTTCCGCTCTCCAAGGCTATCTGTCTGGCCTGTTTAGGCTCCTTTTGCCTGATCTCACAGAGGACTAATTCTTATTTGATAGAGCACACAGAGCCCTTCGTGCTAAGCCCCCCCCCCCAGACCAACCCCCGATTGACGTTGTCCTGCGGATGCATTTATATCGCGTCAAAACGAAAGTACTGACTGCGTGTCGAGGGGTACTGGTGGTATTGTACAAGGGGTCTGAATTGCTCGTGTTCCAGGATCTGGCACCTTCCATGTTGAAAAAAAGGAGAGAAATGTTACCGGTCACGAAAGCCTTACGTGATCGGAAAATCCTATACAGGTGGGGTTTCTCATTCTCGCTCCAATTCTCTTTCAATGGAAAGACTCAGACGGTGAAAACTCCTGACGATGGTTTAGACTCCCTTAAGCGTCTTGGAATCCTTTCTGCCGCCAGGGAGTCCTCACCCCGACGACAAGCTCGCAGCCTGATCTTGAGTGGTCCCCCACAAGCTGAATGGTCGTCGACATAGCCGACTTTATAACATGTCCCATGCATATTAACATTGAACTATATCAGGCAAAAAGTACAGGAGATACTAATACCCATGAAGAAGGGGACACTAAAATATTTAATCTTAGTAATCATGTATTGAGTCAAGATGAAGAAGACCTCTTGAAAAAGGGTCTTAAGTTTGCCCCCTCCAATAAAGGAGATGAATTTGAAATATTCGTCGACCTACAAAAATTTATTAGGAAGTTGGCATTGAAACGTTTTTTCAATGATGATAAAAATGGTGAATCAGTCGAACAAGATGTATGTATCAAGGTGTTTAGGAAGAAATCGTCATTTTTTCCTAAACACAAGAAGGGCTGCTTTGTAGAAACATTCGAAAAAATGGTTAGAAATGATCTGGAACAAAGCATTTTTAATATGCCTAAAAAAAGTAATCTTTCTATTGCCTAACAGAGGGCTTTACATGATCTAAGAAACAATGATTCTATCACCATCAAACCCGCCGATAAGGGGGGCGGGGTGGTGATTATGAATCGTGATGACTACCTGAGAGAAATCATGGGTCAACTATCTGATAGACAAACATACAAGAGATTAAGAAATGACCCAGTGAACATTATTCAGAAAAAGATTGATGTCTTTCTGACATTGTACTTGGGAACTAATGTATTAACAGAAGAAGAGGCAGTATTTATAAAAGTGGACACTCCTGCCATCCCAGTAATATATGTACTGCCGAAAGTACATAAAAGTATAGAGAAACCACCGGGGCGTCCCATTGTGGCTAGTATAAACTCGGTGACTTTAAATCTGGCTAGTTTTCTGGATCATAAAATCCAGTCTATGGTAGCAGACACTAAGTCACATATTAAGGATATGGTGGCGGCTTTAAACAGATTGAAGAGTATTAAATGGGAACCCAGTGATATTTCGGTAACTACCGATGTCACCGCTCTATATACCAGTATTCGACATGAAAAAGGTATAGAATCCATTCTAGCACACCTGGATAAAACCAATAAGAGTCTGGGTGAAAAGGAATTTATTATGGAAGGGGTGAACATTGTTTTAAGGAATAACTACTTCTGGTATGAGGGGGAGTTTTACTCCCAGGAGTCTGGGACCGCGATGGACAGCAAACTGGCACCAAGCTACGCTAATTTATTTATGGCACACTGGGAGGATGACATGGTATGGTCCAATCACCAGTAGGGTGCCAGTTTGATGCTCTGGATGCGCTTTATAGATGATGTCATGATCATATGCAGGGGAGATGAGAAGTCACTCGAAGAGTTTTGTGTATACTTAAATCAGAATGATCGGAATATCAGGTTAACCTTTCAACATGATCTTCAACAACTGCATTTTCTGGATCTCACTATTTATATAGAAAATTTTACTATACTTACTAAGAATTACACGAAACCGACCGATAGTAATTCTTATGTCGGTTTCGATAGTAACCACCACAAGAGTTGGATAAAGGCAATACCTAAGGGACAGTTCCAAAGTCTCCGTAGAAATTGCACCAACTTAGATACTTACGATGCAGAGGCAGAGGTCAAGGAGAATAAATTTATAGTTAAAGGTTATGAAAAGGATTGGGTGCAGACTGCAAGATCAGAAGCCCGGGGAAAGGACAGAGAGGATATGTTAGGAGTAAGAAACAATACCAGGAAGAATAGGCATAGTAATAAAGAGGTGCGGTTTATCACGAAGTATACTTCTAGACATAAAGACCTTGAACATATTATAAGTACGCATTGGAGTCTTTTGGGTGGAGACCCTTTATTAAAAGAATATACAACAAACCTAGGTTTGTATATAAAAAAGCAGAAAACCTCAAAGACTGTCTGGTCAGAAGTGCTGTACCGGTCGAACATATGACCACCAGGGTACTCACCAAAGTATTTTTTAGGTGTGGTAGCTGTATTTTATGCAGGTTATGTAAAACTGAGAGTAAAATCACTGATTATTGCTCCAATGTAACCAAAAAAACGGAGAAGATTAAAGATTTTATTACTTGTGGGAGCAAAAATGTAATTTATCTGCTAGAATGCGTGTGTGGCTTGCAATATATTGGCAGGTCTTTGAAGGAGTGTCTGGGCGAGCACACTAGAAATATTAAAAAAGGTTATGATAAACACACGGTGTCCGCACATTTTAAATATAGTCATAATTGTAAAATTGCAGCGTTATTAAGAGTTTTTGTGGTATAAAGCTAGCCAAACCGCACTGGAGAACTAAAGATATAGAGAATGTACTTGCAAGGTTGGAGATGAAAACCATATATGGAATGAGAACTCTGCACCCGCAAGGGTTAAATGCAGAATTTGAAATCAAATGGTTCATGTAAACCTAACATATGTGTGTGTATTACATGTTCTCTCTACATTTATCTGATCTTGTGCTTTGTGTTTTTGTCTTCCTGATGGAAATGAGAACTCTGCACCCGCAAGGGTTAAACGCAGAATTTGAAACTAAATGGTTCATGTAAACCTAACATATGTGTGTGTATTACATGTTCTCTCTACATTTATCTGATCTTGTGCTTTGTGTTTTTGTCTTCCTGATGGAAATGAGTTTGCACGTATGAGTGATATATAATTAATTAGGCAAATTTTTGAGCCATTGTATAGCAGCTTTTCTCTGACGTCCTAGTGGATGCTGGGTACTCCGTAAGGACCATGGGGTATAGACGGGCTCCGCAGGAGACTGGGCACTCTTAAAAGAAAGATTAGGTACTATATCTGGTGTGCACTGGCTCCTCCCTCTATGCCCCTCCTCCAGACCTCAGTTAGTATCTGTGCCCGGCCAGAGCTGGATGCACCCTAGGGGCTCTCCTGAGCTTCCTAGAAAAGAAAGTATTTGTTAGGTTTTTTATTTTCAGTGAGATCTGCTGGCAACAGATTCACTGCTACGTGGGACTGAGGGGAGAGAAGCGAACCTACCTGCTTGCAGCTAGCTTGGGCTTCTAAGGCTACTGGACACCATTAGCTCCAGAGGGATCGAACACAGGCCCAGTCCTCGGTCGTCCGGTCCCGGAGCCGCGCCGCCGTCCCCCTTGCAGAGCCAGAAGAACGAAGAGAAGTTGAAAATCGGTGGCTGAAGACTCCGGTCTTCATTAAGGTAGCGCACAGCACTGCAGCTGTGCGCCATTGCTCCCTTAGCAAACCACACACTCCGGTCACTGATGGGTGCAGGGCGCTGGGGGGGGGGGCTTGCGCCCTGGGCAGCAATTAGATTACCTTACTTGGCGAAAAGCACATAATACAGTCTGATAAACTGTATATGTGCATTAACCCCCGCCATTAAAGTACATAAAAGGACAGAAGCCCGCCGCTGAGGGGGCCGGGCCTTCTTCCTCAGCACACCGGCGCCATTTTCTCTTCACAGCACATCAATTTAGGCGCAAAACTGTGTATATAAGCTGCTATAGGGGAAAAATCACTCAGTATAGTGTACATCCCTGTATTATATAGCGCTGTGGTGTGTGCTGGCATACTCTCTCTCTGTCTCTCCAAAGGGCCTGGTGGGGGAACTGTCTTCAAATAGAGCATCCCCTGTGTGTGTGGTGTGTCGGTACACGTGTGTCGACATGTCTGAGGTAAAAGGCTCCTCTAAGGAGGTGATAGAGCGGATAAGTGTGTGGGAGGGTGTCTCCGTCAACAACGCCGACACCTGTTTGGATATGTGTAAGTGCTGAGGTAAAATTATTGCACAAAAGGTTAGGGAACAGAAAGGAAAACTACCCTGGTCTGTCCCTATGTCACAGAGTCCTTCAGAGTCTCTCTATGTTCACTATCCAAAATAACAAAGTATCGACACAGAGTTTAACTCCACTGTCGACTACGATAATGCAAAGTTACAGCCAAGAGGGCTAAAAGATATTCAATATATGATTATTGGAATAAAAGATGATTTGCATATCACTGATGACTCATCTGTCCCTGACACGAGAGTGCACATGTTAAGGGGAAGAATGCTGAGGTAAATTTCCCTCCTCTCATGAGGAAAAAGAGCGAGAATCTCCATACAAGAGACGGCAGCTTCCCACAAGAGAATTCTCAGGCTGTATCCTTTCCCCACTAGGGCCAGGATGTGTTGAGAATCTTCCCCTTGGGTGTCCTGTTTGCACTAGCTATTCTCAGGGATCCTGCAGATAGCGTGCACATTCTAGTATACTACCCAGACCGGCGATTGTGTCGGCATGGGTTTATAGCGCTGTGGCAGCGTGGACAGGTACCTTATCAGCAGAGATTGAGACCCTAGTATGCATATAAATATTTTAAGATGCTGTCTTAAGTGATAGATATATAATTATAAAGCATGCCCAAAGGGACATGAGTATACTGGGTCCTAGAGACAAAAGCTATGTCGATTTCTGCTTGACGTGTCCTGTAGAATATACATTGGACAGATGATGCCGACTTAAGAGGCATATGGAAGGCTGACGATTGTGTGGAGAAAGGTTCTCGGGCCTGGTCTCCACAGTTATAGCTGGTAATTCTGATATTTTGCCTTATATTCCTGCACAGCCTAGGAAAGCACGACATTATTAAATGCAGCTTTTCAAATAAAGAAACAAGAAAGTCTGAGGTGCGTCCTTTCTTGTCATAGTCGGGGGCAGAGGAAAGAAGCTGTACAACACAGCTAGTCCCCAGGAACAGAAGTCCTCCCCGGCCTCTACAAAAATCCACCGCATGTCGCTGGGGCTCCACAGGCGGAGCTAGGCCCGGTGGGGACACGCCTTCGTAAGTTCAGCCACAAGTGGGTTCACTCCCTGTTAGATCCCTGGGCAATAGAAATTGTATCGCAGGGATACAGGCTGGACTGTGAGAAGATGCCCCCTCACCGAGGACCCGGTGGGCTTCCCCCCAAGAGAGGGAGCCAGTGTTAACTGCAATTCGTAAATTGTATCTTCAACAGGTGGTGGTCAAGGGTCCCCTCCTTCAACAAGAGGGTGTTATTATTCGACCATGTTATAATCCCGAAACCAGACGGTTCGGTTAGACCCATATTGAATTAAAATCCCTGAACATATACCTGAAAAGGTTCAGGTTCAAGATGGAATTGCTAAGAGCGGTCATTGCATGCCTGAAATGAATCGGGACATAAGGGATGCATACCTTCGTGTCCCCATTTATCCACCTCATCAGGCGTACCTCAGAATTGCAGTACGGGATTGTCATTACCAATTTCACCAAGGTAATGGCGGATATGATGGTGCTCCTGCGGAAGCAAGGTGTCACTATTATCACATACTTGGATGATCTCCTCATAAAAGCGAGATCAAGAGAGCAGTTGCTGGACAGCGTATCACCTTCTCTGGAAGTGAAACGGCAACACGACTGGATTCTATATATTCTAAAGTCGCAGTTGGTTCCTACAGCTCATCTGCCTCCCCTAGGCATGATCCTAGACACAGACCAGAAGAGGGTTTATCTCCCGATAGAGAGAGCTCAGGAGCTCATGACACTGGTCAGGAATCCATTGAAAACCAAAACAGGTGTCAGTGCATCACTGCACTCGAGTCCTGGGAAGGATGATGGCATCATACGAGGCCATCCCCTTCGGCTGGTTCCATGCAAGGACAATGGAACTTACTGGACAAGTGGTCCGGATCACATCTTCAGATGCATCGGTTAATCACCCTATCCCCCAGGGCCAGGGTGTCTCTCCTGTGGTGGCTGCGGAGTGCTCACCTTCTCGAGGGCCGCAGATTCGGCATTCAGGACTGGGTCCTGGTGACCACGGATGCAAGCCTCCGAGGGTGGGGGGCAGTTACACAGGGAAGAAAATTCCAAGGTTTGTGGTCAAGCCAACAGACTTGCCTTCACATCAATAACCTGGAACTAAGGGCCATATACAACGCCCTAAGTCAAGCGGAGTTCCTGCTTCGCGACCAACCGGTTCTGATCCAGTCAGACCGCAGGGGCTCATGTAAACCGCCAGGGCGGCACAAGGAGCAGGGTGGCGAGGGTAGAAGCCACCAGAATTCTTCGCTGGGCGGAGAATCAAGTAAGCGCACTGTCAGCAGTGTTCATTCCGGGAGTGGACACGACCTCCACCTGGGAAAGTGGTGACTTCATCAGGAAGTCTTCACGCAGTTTTGCAAATTGATGGAAACTGCCTCAGGTGGACTACATGGCGTCCCACCTCAATAAAAAGATAAAAAAGGTTTTACGCTGGGTCAAGGGACTCTCAGGCGATAGCTGTGGTCGCACTAGTAACACCGTGGGTGTTCCAGTCGGTCTATATATTCACTCCTCTTCCTCTCAGACCCAAGGGCTGAGAATTGTAATAAACGGAGGAGTGTGAACAATATTCTTTGCTCCGGATTGGCCAAGAAGGACTTGGTACCCGGAACTGCAAGAAATGCTCTCAGAGGACCCATGGCCTCTGCCTCTCAGTCAGGACATGTTGCAACAGGGACCCTGTCTGATCCAAGACTTACCGCTGCTGCGTTGGACGGCATGGCGGTTGAACGCCGGATCCTAGCGGAAAAGGGCATTCCGGATGCAGTTATTCCTACGCTGATAAAGGCTAGGAAAGACGTGACAGCAAGACTTTTTCACTGTATATGGCGAAAAAAGGTTGCTTGGTGTGTGGCCGGGAAGGCCCTACAGAGGAATTCCAGGGGGGTCGATTCCTGCACTTCCTACAGTCAGGAGTGACTATGGGCCTAAAATTAGGATCCATAAAGGCCAAGATTTCGGCCCTATCCCTTTTTCTCTCAAAAAGAATTGGCTTCACTGCCTGAAGTTCGGACGTTGTTACAGGGGTGCTGCATATTCAGCCCCTTTTGTGCCTCCAGTGGCACCTTGGGATCTTAACGTGTGTTGGATTCCTAAAATTCCCACTGGTTTGAGCCACTTAAGACCGTGGAGCTAAAATATCTCACGTGGAAAGTGGTCATGCTTTTGGCCTTAGCTTGGACTAGGCGTGTGTCAGAATTGGCGGCTTTGTCATGTAAAAGCCCATATCTGATCTTCCATATGGAAAGGGCAGAATGGAGGACTCGTCCCCAATTTCTCCCTAAGGTGGTATCATCGTTTCATTTGAACCAACCTATTGTGGTGCCTGTGGCTACTAGGGACTTGGAGGATTCCAAGTTGCTGGACGTAGTCCGGGCCCTGAAACTTTATGTTTCCAGGACGGCTAGAGTCAGAAAAACTGACTCGCTATTTATCCTGCATGCACCCAACAAGCTGGGTGCTCCTGCTTCAAAGCAGACTATTGCTCGCTGGATCTGTAGCACCATTCAGCTTGCACATTCTGCGGCTGGACTGCCGCACCCTAAATCAGTAAAAGCCTATTCCACGAGGAAGGTGGGCTCTTCTTGGGCGGCTGCCCGAGGGGTCTCGGCTTTACAACTTTGCCGAGCTGCTACTTGGTCGGGTTCAAACACTTTTGCAAAATTCTACAAGTTTGATACCCTGGCTGAGGAGGACCTTGAGTTTGCTCATTCGGTGCTGCAGAGTCATCCGCACTCTCCCGCCCGTTTGGGAGCTTTGGTATAATCCCCATGGTCCTTACGGAGTACCCAGCATCCACTAGGACGTCAGAGAAAATAAGAATTTACTCACCGGTAATTCTATTTTTCGTAGTCCGTAGTGGATGCTGGGAGCCCGTCCCAAGTGCGGACTCTCTGCAATACATGTATATAGTTATTGCTTAGCTAAAGGGTTATTGTATGAGCCATCTGTTGAGAGAGGCTCAGTTATTGTTCATACTGTTAACTGGGTATAGTTATCACGAGTTGTACAGTGTGATTGGTGTGGCTGGTATGAGTCTTACCCTGGATTCCAAATCCTTTCCTAGTAATGTCAGCTCTTCCGGGCACAGTTTCCCTAACTGAGGTCTGGAGGAGGGGCATAGAGGGAGGAGCCAGTGCACACCAGATATAGTACCTAATCTTTCTTTTAAGAGTGCCCAGTCTCCTGCGGAGCCCGTCTATACCCCATGGTCCTTACGGAGTACCCAGCATCCACTACGGACTACGAGAAATAGAATTACCGGTGAGTAAATTCTTATTTTTATGGTGTCAAATTTTCTACCCATTTGTTATTTAAAAAGCAGAGATTAATTGTGTTCGATTGATGTTACATTGTATTACATTGTGCATTCTGTTAAAAGTCTAAAGTTTAATGTAGGATTACACATATTCTTTGTCAATCTGATGTGAACAAGGAGGAGGAGGATTCATTGATAGTGTGATTGATTGCTTCACGTGTGAGTGCTCCAGGAGGGGTTAAATACCCAGAAAGGGCTAGTACGGGGCATCTTGAGGAAGGAGAGTGGCGTCTCTGAAACGCGTTGATCATACCCGTACCTTTAGGAACGGCAGTCGAAGGAGGAGGGAAGTCGAGTCAGCAGATCCATCAGCCGCATGTGTACGCCTGCTGCAGAGGCAGATGCTAAAGCCGGTGACTCCTAGCTCTTCCACTGTGAGCTGACTGATCCAAATTTCTCTTACGTCCTAGAGGATGCTGGGGACTCCGTAAGGACCATGGGGTATAGACGGGCTCCGCAGGAGACATGGGCACTATAAAGAACTTTAGAATGGGTGTGCACTGGCTCCTCCCTCTATGCCCCTCCTCCAGACCTCAGTTAGATCCTGTGCCCAGGGGAGACTGGGTGCACTACAGGGAGCGCTCCTGAGTTTCTCTGAAAAAGAATTTTGTTAGGTTTTTTATTTTCAGGGAGCACTGCTGGCAACAGGCTCCCTGCATCGTGGGACTGAGGAGAGAGAAGCAGACCTACTTAAATGATAGGCTCTGCTTCTTAGGCTACTGGACACCATTAGCTCCAGAGGGTCGGAACGCAGGTCTCACCCTCGCCGTTCGTCCTGGAGCCACGCCGCAGTCCTCCTCACAGACCCGGAAGATAGAAGCCGGGTGAGTATAAGCAGAAAGAAGACTTCAAAGGCGGCAGAAGTTTTCAGATCTTCTCTGAGGTAACGCTGCGCGCCATTGCTCCCACACACAACACACACTGCAGGCACTGATGGGTGCAGGGCGCAGGGGGGGGCGCCCTGGGCAGTAATAATAAACCTCTAGGACTGGCTAACAGGCATATATAGGCTGCGGAGGCAATATATATTAAAATCCCCCGCCAGTATTGAAAAATTGAGCAGGACCGAAGCCCGCCGCTGAGGGGGGCGGAGCTTGATCCCACAGCACTAACCAGCGCCATTTTCTCCACAGCACAATGCAGAGAAGCTGGCTCCCCGGACTCTCCCTTGCTGAACACGGGCAAAAAAGGGGGGGGCGGGGCACTTGTAAGGCACAGTGAGTGTATAGATATACATATATTTATATAAAAGCGCTGTTTATCTGGGGATCTTGTTTCCAGTGTCAGTTGGCGCTGGGTGTGTGCTGGCATACTCTCTCTCTGTCTCTCCAAAGGGCCTTATTGGGGAACTGTCTCCATATAAATATATCCCTGTGTGTGTGGGGGTGTCGGTACGCGTGTGTCGGCATGTCTGAAGCGGAAGGCTCATCTAAGGAGGAGGTGGAGCAGATGATTGTGGTGTCTCCGTCGGCAACGTCGACACCTGATTGGTTGGACATGTGGAATGTTTTAAATGCAAATGTGACTTTACTACATAAGAGATTAGACAAAGCAGATTCCAGGGATAATACAGGGAGTCAATCAATGGCTTTGACGGTGTCACAGGGCCCTTCAGGGTATAAAAAACACCCCCTATCCCAAATAGCAGACACTGATACCGACACGGATTCTGACTCCAGTGTCGACTACGATGATGCAAGGTTACACCCAAGGCTGGCCAAAAGTATTCATTATATGATTATTGCAATAAAAGATGTTTTGCATATCACAGATGACCCCTCTGTCCCTGACACGAGGGTACACATGTTTAAGGAAAAGAAACCTGAGGTAACCTTTCCCCCATCTCATGAGCTGAATGCGTTATTTGAAAAGGTTTGGGAAACTCCAGACAACAAGCTGCAGATTCCCAAAAGAATTCTTATGGCGTATCCTTTCCCTGCACAGGACAGGGTACGGTGGGAATAATCGCCCAGGGTGGACAAGGCTTTAACGCGCTTATCCAAGAAGGTGGCGCTACCGTCTCCAGACACGGCAGCCCTCAAGGATCCTGCTGATCGCAGACAGGAAACGACTTTAAAATCAATATATACACATACGGGTGCTTTACTCAGACTGGCAATAGCATCGGCTTGGGTTTGTAGCGCGGTAGCAGCTTGGACAGATACCTTGTCATCTGATATTGATACCCTAGATAGGGAAACCATTTTATTGACCTTAGGTCACATCAAAGACGCAGTCTTATATATGAGAGATGCTCAGAGAGACGTTGGGTTGCTAGGGTCGAGAGCCAACGCTATGGCGATTTTTGCTAGGCGAGCACTGTGGACCCGCCAATGGACGGGTGATGCAGACTCAAAGAGGCATATGGAAGTTTTGTCTTACAAGGGGGAGGTTTTATTTGGGGAAGGTCTCACGGACCTGGTTTCCACAGCTACCGCAGGTAAATCTACTTTTTTGCCTTGTGTTCCCCCACAGCAAAAGAAAACACCACAATATCAGATGCAGTCCTTTCGGTCGCATAAGTCCAGAAGAGGTCGGGGCTCTTCCTTCCTCGCCAGAGGTAAGGGTAAAGGGAAAGGAATGCCTGCTACGGCTAGTTCCCAGGAGCAGAAGTCCTCCCCGGCTTCTACTAAATCCACCGCATGACGCTGGGGCTCCACTGAGGGAGTCCGCGCCGGTGGGGGCACGTCTTCGACTCTTCAGCCACGTCTGGGTTCAGTCGGACGTGGGTCCTTGGGCGATGGAAATTGTATCCCAAGGCTACAAGCTGGAATTCGAAGACGTGCCTCCTCGCCGATTCTTCAAATCGACTTTACCAGCTTCTCCCCCAGAGAGGGAGATAATTTTAGCTGCAATTCAAAAGCTGGGTCGACAGCAGGTGATTATCAAGGTTCCCCTGATACAACAGGGAAAAGGGTACTATTCAACCCTATTTGTGGTCCCGAAACCGGATGGCTCGGTCAGACCCATTCTAAATTTAAAATCCCTAAACCTGTACTTGAGAAAGTTCAAGTTCAAGATGGAATCGCTCAGGGCAGTTATCTCCAGCCTGGAAGGGGGGGATTTTATGTTGTCACTGGACATAAAGGATGCATACCTTCACGTCCCCATATATCCTCCTCATCAGGCATACCTGAGATTCGCTGTACAGGACTGTCATTACCAGTTTCAGACGTTGCCATTTGGGCTTTCCACGGCCCAAGGGTTTTCACCAAGGTAATGGCGGAAATGAAGGTGCTCCTGTGCAGACAAGGAGTCACAATTATCCCGTACTTGGACGATCTCCTGATAAAAGCGAGATCAAAGGAACAGTTGCAGAAAAGTGTGTCGCTCTCCCTGAGCGTGCTGCATCAGCATGGCTGGATTCTAAATCTACCAAAGTCACAGTTGGTTCCGACGGCTCGACTGTCTTTCTTAGGCATGATTCTGGACACAGAACAAAAGAGGATTTTTCTCCTGATGGAAAAAGCCCAGGAACTCCAGAACATGGTCAGAGACCTGTTAAAACCGAAAGAGTGTCAGTCCATCAATGCACTCGAGTACTAGGGAAAATGGTGGCGACCTACGAAGCCATCTCCTCGGCAGGTTTCATGCGAGGACTTTTCAGTGGGACCTTCTGGGCAAGTGGTCCGGGTCCCATCTTCAAATATATCAGAAAATAACCCTGTCCCCCAGGGCCAGGATGTCTCTCCTGTGGTGGCTGCAGAGTGCTCACCTTCTAGAGGGTCGCAGGTTCGGCATTCAAGACTGGGTTCTGATGACCACGGACTCGAGCCTCCGAGGATGGGGAGCAGTCACGCAAGGAAGAAATTTTCAGGGACTATGGTCAAGCCAGGAGGCTTGTCTACACATGAACATACTGGAATTAAGGGTCATATACAACGGCCTACGACAAGCGGAGAATCTTCTTCGCGACCTACCGGTTCTGATTCAATCAGACAACGTCACAGCAGTGGCTCATGTAAACCGCCAAGGCGGGACAAGGAGTAGAACGGCAATGGCGGAAGCCACCAGGATTCTTTGCTGGGCAGAAAATCACGTAAGCGCTCTGTCAGCGGTATTCATTCCGGGAGTGGACAACTGGGAAGCAGACTTCCTCAGCAGACACGATCTCCATCCGGGAGAGTGGGGAGTGGACTTCATCAAGAAGTTTTTGCAGAGATAACAAGTCTTTGGGGTCTTCCTCAAATAGACATGATGGCGTCACGCCTTAACAAGAAGCTTTGGAGGTATTGTGCCAGGTCAAGGGACTCTCAGGCAGTAGCGGTAGACACCCTGGTGACACCATGGGTGTTTCAGTCGGTCTATGTGTTCCCTCCTCTTCCTCTCATCTCAAAAATATTGAGAATCATAAGACGAAAAAGAGTACAGACAATACTCATTGTTCCAGATTGGCCTCGAAGGGCCTGGTATTCAGATCTTCAGGAGATGCTCACAGAAGATCCATGGCCTCTTCCTCTCAGGGAGGTCCTGTTGCAGCAGGGGCCCTGCGTGTTCCAAGACTTACCGTGGTTACGTTTGACGGCATGGCGGTTGAACGCCGAATCCTAGCTGGAAAAGGTATTCCAGAGGAAGTCATCCCTATTCTGATAAAGGCTAGGAAGGAGGTGACGGCGAAACATTATCACCGTATCTGGAGGAAATATGTTTCTTGGTGTGAAGTCAAGAATGTTCCTACGGAAGATTTCCACCTGGGCCGTTTTCTCCACTTTCTACAGACAGGAGTGGATATGGGCCTAAAGTTAGGGCCGAAAGCTGTACCTTTATGGAGCCTATCTATATTCTTCCAGAAGGAATTGGCTTCTCTCCCAGAAGTCCAGACTTTTGTAAAGAGAGTGCTGCACATCCAGCCTCCTTTTGTGCCCCCAGTGGCACCATGGGATCTTAACGTGGTGTTACAGTTCCTAAAATCTCACTGGTTTGAACCTCTTCAGACAGTTGAATTAAAATTTCTCACTTGGAAGGTGGTCATGTTGTTGGCCTTGGCATCTGCAAGGCGGGTGTCCGAATTGGTGGCTTTGTCTCATAAGAGCCCCTATCTCATTTTCCATGTGGATAGAGCAGAGTTGAGGACTCGTCCTCAATTTTTACCTAAGGTGGTGTCATCGTTTCATATGAACCAACCTATTGTGGTGCCTGTGGCTACGGGAGACTTGGAGGATTCCATGTCCCTTGATGTAGTCAGGGCCTTAACAATTTACGTAGCCAGGACGGCTCGGATTAGGAAAACAGAGGCACTGTTTGTCCTGTATGCAGCCAACAAGGTTGGCGCTCCTGCTTCTAAGCAGACTATTGCTCGCTGGATCTGTAACACGATTCAGCCGGCTCATTCTACGGCTGGATTGCTGTTACCAAATTCGGTAAAGGCCCATTCCACTAGAATGGTGGGCTCTTCTTGGGCGGCTGCCCGAGGCGTCTCGGCTTTACAACTTTGTCGAGCGGCGACTTGGTCGGGGTCAAACACTTTTGCTAAATTCTGCAAGTTTGATACCTTGGCTGAGGAGGACCTCCTGTTTGCTCAATCGGTGCTGCAGAGTCATCCGCACTCTCCCGCCCGGTCTGGAGCTTTGGTATAATCCCCATGGTCCTTACGGAGTCCCCAGCATCCTCTAGGACGTAAGAGAAAATAAGATTTTAAACCTACCGGTAAATCTTTTTCTCCTAGTCCGTAGAGGATGCTGGGCGCCCGTCCCAGTGCGGACATATTTCTGCAGGACTTGTATATAGTTGTTGCTTACATAAAGGTTATAGGGGTAATTCCAAGTTGATCGCAGCAGGAAAATTTTTAGCAGTTGGGCAAAACCATGTGCCCTGCAGGGGAGGCAGATATAACATGTGCAGAGAGAGTTAGATTTGGGTGTGGTGAGTTAAATCTGCAATCTAAATTGCAGTGTAAAAATAAAGCAGCCAGTATTTACCCTGCACAGAAACAAAATAACCCATCCAAATCTAACTCTCTCTGCAAATGTTATATCTGCCCCCCTGCAGTGCACATGGTTTTGCCCAACTGCTAAAAATTTTCCTGCTGCGATCAACTTGGAATTACCCCCTTTGTTACAGTTGGGATCAGTCGTTAGCTGATACGGTTTTGTTCATATTGTTAACTGGTTGCGTATATTCCAGTTTATACGGTGTGGATGGTGTGGGCTGGTATGAATCTTGCCCTTAGATTAACAAAAATCCTTTCCTCGTACTGTCCGTCTCCTCTGGGCACAGTTTCTCTAACTGAGGTCTGGAGGAGGGGCATAGAGGGAGGAGCCAGTGCACACCCATTCTAAAGTTCTTTATAGTGCTCATGTCTCCTGCGGAGCCCGTCTATACCCCATGGTCCTTACGGAGTCCCCAGCATCCTCTACGGACTAGGAGAAAAAGATTTACCGGTAGGTTTAAATCTTATTTTTACACCATTGTTAATAGACTGTTTTGGTATTTTATGAACTTTTTATGATATGCTACGTTGTGGCGGTTTTTAAGAAGATTAAAGCTTTTTGACGGATCTTTGGAGTACGAAAGATAACTTTACGTCTATGCGGGAGAGAAATATAATGTAAGTTTCCCACGTTTATTGAAGTGAAGAGGCCAGTGTGGTGTATGGTGTGTAAAGAAACCTTTTATTGCATGCGAGAGTGAAATAATATGTAAGTAGTGTTATTTCACTCAAAACATCCCCTGAGAGGTTTATAGGATCGTGACAGAAAATCGTTGATATAGGAGGTGACTAGGATATTGCATTGGATCACAGAGAATTATGGAACACTCAGTATATGATAACTGAAACAGAGACTTGAGGAGTTTTTTACTCTTAGCACAGATTGTCTATATCTCCCCAGTGTTTGTATGCTTTTAAGTAACAGGTGTTGGTTCCTATCATAGACAATTAGCTGCTCTAGAGTGTGAGGGAGAGCGCATGATTGAAACCATTAACCATTTGTAGATTATATCTTTCCAATCATATGTTTAACCTTTTTTCCTTTAGGTCCTGGGCATTCGTACACCCTTTGCATTCTGTTTATCTGATGGTTGTTTTTTGATTCTTGTTATCAAGGCAGTTATAACATATGGCTGATTTTTAGAATAGTTACGTTAGGTTGCACTCCATAATATTGATTATATGACCCACTAAGTTCTCAAGATTGAGTTATCCGCTATTCTACCATGTTGGTGCGACATATGCGCCCCTGTTTTCAGGCGTTATACTTAGTAGAATTAGTTATCACGGTTCTTATTACTTTGTGTGTCTACATACGGACTCAGATCCATGGATCTTTTGTTTCATAATGCCTTCTTACCGTGTGTGATATGATTGTCCACAGCTCCACATTAGCTGTAGGGGTCTACCCAGCCCCGCCCGTATTTACATACATCTGTTATGTCAAGTTGCATTTCCGGCTTGAAAGCTGGTTTACTTATAATGTTTCTCTCTTCTGTCCTGCTGCTAGTTCACCCCCCACATCGCAGTGGGCCCCATCTCCATAGATGGAGCCTTTCAACTGTGATGTCTGTCGAGTCCTTGAGACTCCGACCATACTTTGCTTTACTACTGGTCTGTAGACCAACCTTTTTTGTTTTTCCTGTCTTTTCGTTAAGTACACTTCCCTTTTCTTTCCCTGTGCATTTTCACTCCTGGCTTCGACTTTTAGGCGTATTGACTATCTTTCATTCTTTTGGTATCCACCATGAGTTTGAGTATCTTAACATTAAATGTCCACGGTTTAAACTCTCCTCGCAAGAGGACTGTGGCAATACAATTTTTTAAGAAACAAAAGGCTGACATAGTCCTCTTGCAGGAGACACACTTCAAGACTTGTCCTCTCGAGCGTACCCCCAGGCTTTCTATTCCTCTACAGCTAAAAAGCAAAAGGGGACAGCAATTCTTCTACACCATAGGCTCTCTTGCTCAATAGATCATTCTTTCTCTGACCCGAAGGGACGTTTCAATATCCTTGTATTAAACCTGGGACAATCATATCTGACGGTAGCTTCAGTCTACGCCACGAATCTGGAGCAGGGTGCTTTCCACAAATACTTTTTTCCAAGGTTGACTAAACTTTCCAAAGGGCGGGTGGTGGTGGGAGACGACTGGAATGCAGTGCCGGATCTACAGTGGGACCGCTCTAACTCTAAGAAACCGAGCCCTGCTACAGTTAGAGAATCCAAATGATTAGCCGACACCATCTCCTCGCAGGGTCTATTTGATGCCTGGAGAGTTTTATACCCTTCCGAGTGTACCTATACTCATTATTCAGTCCCCCACAGAGTTCATTCTAGAATTGATCTTTTCCTAATTGATGGTGGCTCCACCCAAGGATTGTCTAAGGCCTGGGTCACTCCAGTAGTATGGTCTGACCATCTGGCGGTTTCGCTGTTGGTATCCTCTACGCAGCCCTCGCCTTCCTTTTTCCGGTGGAGATTGAACTCCTCACTCCTCCTGAAACAGGAATTCGTAGAGCAGACGAGGAGATCACTAGATGAATTCTTTGAATTTAACACCACTCAAGAGGTCTCCCCCCGCTATAGTCTGGGAAGCTCACAAAGCTTCTATTCGAGGGCATTTTATTTCCCTGGCAAAAGCACAGAAACTAAAAGATACGCAAGCCATTGAGAATCTGGAACACCAGATTGAAGCTCATACGCGCACACATCAGCAGAACCCTAAATGTTCACTCTATAGCAAGCTCTTAGCTCTTAAAGGTCAGTTACATCAGATTCTCTCTGCAAAAGCCGCCAAAACGATGAGATGGCTACAGTATAAATTTTATGCTAAGGGCGATAAGGCAGATTCTCTCCTAGCCGCCCGTCTCCATTCCCGAAAACAAAGGAACAGGATACTGTGTCTTAATGACGCCCAGAATAAACCAATCTACGACCCTCAAAAGATAGCTAATAGTTTCCAGGAGTTTTAGCAAACTCTATATAACATACCCAACCCTGTCGATACTGCATTCTTTCTAGTTGCTCACTACCAAAGCTGTCGGCAACGCAACTCCAATCTCTTAATATTTAAATCACTAATGCAGAAATTGACTCTATAATTAAATCACTCAAAAATTCTTCGGCCCCAGGCCCGGACGGGCTCCCGGCATTGTATTATAAGAAATTCAGGTTGTCCCTTACACCCTTCCTGAAAGACTTTTTCAATGATATTTTTACCGGATCTTCTTTTGATAGCGCCACTACTGCGGCAGAGATAGTCGTTATCCCAAAGCCCGATAGAGGCCCCACTAGTTGCAGCAATTATAGGCCCATTTCGCTGTTAAACTCGGATTTGAAATTATTTGCAAAAATCTTGGCTAACCGCCTCGCTGGGGTGATATCCTATTTGGTCCATCCAGATCAGGTGGGATTCATGCCAGGTAGACAAGCCTATGACAATATTAGAAGACCGGTTGATACTATCCAATTTATAAATATCTTTAAAACTCCCTCTGTGGTCATGGGCTTAGATGCGGAAAAGGCCTTTGACCGCATCTCCTGCCTATATATGCATAGGACCCTGGCCCAATTTGGTTTCACGGATAATTTCCTATCAGGAATTAACGCACTATATAACTCTCCCATGGCCCGTATCCTAGTCAATTGCTGCTCCTCTCAACCTTTCACAATACATAATGGTACCAGGCAGGGTTGCCCCCTATCCCCCTTTATTTTTGCCCTCATGATAGAGCCCCTGGCCTCCAAAATACGTGGTAGCTCGGATGTCTCAGGTATCACTGTTGGACCTGACTATGATAAAATTTCCTTATATGCGGATGATATCCTCCTCATTATTTCTAATCCACTTATCTCCCTCCCCAATTTGTTCCGGATTTTGCAGGATTTTAGTGACATCTCCAACTTCAAAATTAACGACTCGAAATCGGAAGTTTTAGATTTCTACCTCTCCAACCTGCTTAGACAATCCTTGGCCTCGAGCTTCTCCTTCAAATGGAGACATCTACATATGAAGTATCTGGGGATTTACCTGACTAAAAAGTACTCCCAACTTTTTACCTCCAACTATCCTAGGCTTATCAACGTGATATCGGCAGATCTCACAAAGTGGTCAGGTCAGTTTATCTCCTGGACGGGCAGAGCGAACGCTTTAAAAATGAATATTTTGCCCCGATTGCTTTATCTCTTTCAAGCCCTACCAGTTACAATACCCTCACACGTCTTCATAAATTTACAGAAAATGCTGTCTTTGTTCCTGTGGGCTGGCAAAAGACCTAGGGTTCGACTTAAAACTTTGTTTAGTGGGGCCAAGGAGGGAGGTTTGGGGGTCCCAAATTTGAAGCTTTATTACTATGCAGCTCATCTCTCACAGGCCACTCAGTGGCATGTCGATAGCTCCACTAGACGATGGGTTCAGCTTGAATCTGCACTTACACAGCTGACTTCGGTCTCCACCCTGCTCGGGGTTCCCCGAGCTCAGTGGCCCCCCACTCTGTCCCGTTTCCCATCTATTGCCTTAACCCTTACTCTCTGGGATAGGCTATGTAAGACTTATTCGTTGATCTCCTTCCCTCCTACGCTTTACCTCCTTTGGGATAACCCCGCATTCCCTGAGGGTAGAGGCCACCATAATTTCAGAAACTGGAAGTCTCCTAACTTGCTGTTTCTCAATGATCTAGCACCCTTACGAGTATTTCCAGCTTTTGCCGCCCTTCGAGACAAATTCAACTTACTGCACCAATGTTTTTTCCAATATCTGCAGCTACGTAGCTTTCACTCTGCCTGGTCTCGGAGAGTTGGAGTTTGGTCTGGGTCTGCACTGGAGAGGCTCTGCCTACGTCGACCTCCGTCTAAGGGTCTTATCTCTACATTATATCAGATTATGCTTAAACATAAACAACCCCTTTTGGCCACACATGAGGTTGCTTGGGAAACAGATTTCCGGGAACAGCTGGGTCCTGACACATGGGTTCAAATTAGACGAGGTATGGTAGCCTCCTCTACGGCAGTGAGACATAGAGAAAAATCATATAAAATTTACGCGAGATGGTATCTGGTCCCTTCTCGTTTGAAGCGTATATTCCCGAACTCTTCGGGACTCTGCTGGAGGGGTTGTGGGATGGAGGGCACCCTGCTCCACATATTTTGGGAATACCCAAAAATCTCTCCATTATGGCTAGCGGTTAATAGGCTGATCTTTAACATCACTAACACTAGGGTTCCCTTAACTCCCTCCTTTCATCTCCTCCCGCGGGAGATCCAGGGCCTTGAGAGAGCGGATCAGAGGCTAATATGGCACATCACCAGTGCGGTAAAGTGCAGGATTGCTTTCCACTGGAAATCCGCTACTATTCCGTATATGGCTGCTATTACAATGACCATCTGGAACACATATCAGATGGAATTTCTGTCTAGTATAGTGGAGAGTAGATCCTCCGCTTTCTCTAAAACATGGGCAGCGTGGCTACGGTTTCATGATGCTCCCCCCCTTTCACTTGCGGCTTGTAAAGAAAACAAGGATATGTAAGCCTTCCTGTATCGCCTTTCACATGTGTTTACAGTCGATTGAAGTGTTATTTTCTAGTACTGATGCCACAAATGACGAAGTTCTTCTCTTGGTGTTTGAGATTAAGAATATGCCTATAAACAATCTTCTCTGCTTCTCTTTGGAGTTTCGATGCACATTCCCCCCCCTATATAGTCTGTGCTCTATTACTGTTTATATTACATTCTTATTGAAATGTCAATGCTGTATTATAATAAAATTCTTCTCAATAAACTGTTCTTTAAAAAAAGAAAGACTATATAATTGGTTAGGACTGTCTAAACCCATTGATTTGATAGATTATACTCCATGTATAAAATTACCAACAGGTCAGTAAATAAGTAGATCAGCGGCACAAGAAAACCACTATGATTAGTTAGAAGGACTGCCTAAGCCCATTGATATGTACTTTAGTTGCTGTCAGTTGTGTTACTTTATAAATAAAGAGTATCTTTGCTCTGATTGGTCACAGCGTGAGAAAACTCTGGTTCCAATGTATGGATAGTCAATAGGGCAACCCCATATAGTCAACATGCATTAGGTCGACTTAAAATGTAGATGGTTCTTAAGGTTGACATGACAATGGTTGAGACACACATTCACAAGATTTTTGTGGTTTTTCACATATTTTTAAACTTTTGCTTGATTTTCCATCCACGTGGACTACGTTTGGGAATGGTAACCTTGCCTGAAGTGTGCGCGTAAGGGTATACGCTTGCAATAATTGTGGTCACGTATGATGAAACATAGAAAATAACATCCAAAAAACTTGTCATCATTTCTTGTGTAGAACATTTCCACTGTCTACCTTTTTCCATGTTGACCTTTTAACCCTGATGACCTAATGCATGTCTACCATATGGGATCGACCTAATGACTGTCTATTTAATTACTGTAGCTCTTTATACCATACCCAGAAAACTGCTTAAATGCAACATCGGTATTATGCACAATGAACAGGGGCGTAACTAGAACTTTATGGGCCCCATGGCAACATTTTGAAGGGCCCCGTAATGCTCCTAAATAGATACCTATGCCAACAGCAGTTTATTTTATTCTTCATCATAGTGCCGTAGTTCATTTTATACCCCATATTAGTGCTCCAGTTCATATTATGCTTCACAATGCCTCCAGTTTACATTATGCTGCACAGTCCTCCGATTCATGCTACACCACAAAGTGCCACGGTTCACATGTCCTCAAATGCTTTCTAAGTCCCCTTGTGTTCTGTGCGCAGAAACGGATACATGCAAACCACAGTGAGGCAGCGAGCTAGTATTCAGTAAACTGTATTTAATAGACTACTATTCTGTAAAATAGTTTGTAGACTGTCCCTTTTTGTATTCAGTATAGTGTTTCCTGTTCTTACTGCACCATTTGGCACTTATGCTGATGTTAGCTGGGTGCTGGGGAGCTGGACTTCCCTAGCTTCTGGGCCCCATAGCAAAGGCACCCCATGCACTCACTATAGTTATGCCCCTGACAGTTAAGTATGTGGTACTTATTGCACATTAACCATGTTCCAAACCAAACAGAACTCCTAAAAAAAAAGCTTTCTTCAGGGTCCATAATCTCCACAGGGTTATCTTGGGGTAAGCTTGGTGGAGACCAGGACAGGCACCGAACAGCAAAGCTTTTTAAGCTCCCAGGATGCACTGGACCCCTCTCCCCTCCTACCCCGCCAACAGCTCAGGCTCTTCAGTTTTTGTTTGATGCCAGCAGGAGCTGGTCACTGGTTAACTGTGGGACTGCATTTTGCTGCCCATACTTTTTACTTTTAATGTACGGGTCCAGGACAAGGGTTCCAGACGCAACCTTCGTGGACTCCCTAACAGTCCCATCGTCTTTTCATCTGGCATATCTCCTTCCTCCAGTATTACTCCTTCCCAGAGTGCTACGCAAATTCAAAGACGAAGGCGGCGTGGTCATCCTAGTGACTCCAGCATAGCCCAGATGCAATTGGTTCATAGATTTCCAGTGCCGCTCCATAGATGCGCCCTTCTCACTTCCCTTCAACCAGACCTCTTGTCTCAAGGTCCCTGTCTACACACGGACCAAGCTCGCTCGTCTTTGACGGCGTGTCTCTTGAGTCATCTATCCTAAGAGATAAAGTTTTTTTCAGTTCGGTTATTCAAACTATGCTTAGTGCTAAGAAATCCTGCTTCAGCTCGCATATATTAGCACATATGGCGCTCTTACTTTCAGTGGTGTGCTCATCGACACTATGATCCTCTGGTGTTTCAAATTTCTTGACTCCTGGCATTTCTACAGGCTGGCCTTGATATGGGCCTCCGTCTTGCTTCTCTAAAGTTTCAGGTCTTGGCTATGTCCATCTGGTTCCAGAAAATACTTGCTCTCTTGCCAGATGTACGTACCTTCCTTAAGGGGGTACTCCGGATTCAACCTCTTTGTTCCTCCAGTGGCTCCTTGGGATTTGCCCTTGGTTTTCAGGCCTTGCAGCAGCCTCCCTTTGAACCATTGGATACTGATGACCTCAAATGGTTGACTGTGAAGACTCGCCTCAGCCGCAGCATATCTGACTTGGGGGCACGCTCCTGGGCAGCAATTATTAACCCTCTAGGGACACTGGCATAGATATATACTGCGGAGGCAGTATATTGCAAAAACCCCCGCCAGTATAAAGATTTGAGCGGGATCGAAGCCTGCCGGTAAGGGGGCGGAGCTTGATTCCTCAGCACTAACCAGCGCCATTTTCTCCACAGCACGCTGCAGAGAAGCTGGCTCCCCGGACTCTCCCCTGCTGAACACAAGTACAGAGGGCAAAAAGGGGGGGGGGGCACATTTAATTGGCGCAGTGAGTATATTTATAAAAGCGCTGTACTGACTAGGATTTTATTCCAGTGTCCGGTGGCGCTGGGTGTGTGCTGGCATACTCTCTCTCTGTCTCTCCAAAGGGCCTTATCGGGGGACTGTCTCCATATATATATATATATATACCGCTCTATTGGGTCTGGCACTCCTCGTACCCGCAGGGAATCTGCTCCGGTGTCCTCCTTGAGCAGAATGGCTCTATGTATGGTGAGTAGAAGGCGGCACTCAGGAGACTTTCATAAACGTAGAAAACGTGCTTTAATATATCAACGTTTCGGGAGACGCACTCCCTACCTCAAGACACAGCAAGACAAGTGACAAACAGTGCAAAAACGTACTTAAATACCTTACCATCCCCTGGCTCGGTCACCTCCGTCACGGCCAGCGGCGTCCCGGTCCACGGAGCCCGCACTTCCGGATTCGGCTAAGCCCGCCCCTTCCGGATGACGTCATTCCGTTGCCGGGCGACGCGGCCGCGGGGAGGGCCCACACGAGCAGGAAACCAGCATTGTCATGGGGATGTGTTGCTCTAGCAACCAAACAAAACAAGAAAAACATAAACAACAGTGCAGATATGACCACTTGCGTGGATATGTAATCAAATACTTAAAAACCCATGGTGCCTGATGACACACACTGCATTCGCAATGTGTGATATAGAGATATATATATGGCATAGTGTTATCTATATCACACATTGCGAATGCAGTGTGTGTCATCAGGCACCATGGGTTTTTAAGTATTTGATTACATATCCACGCAAGTGGTCATATCTGCACTGTTGTTTATGTTTTTCTTGTTTTGTTTGGTTGCTAGAGCAACACATCCCCATGACAATGCTGGTTTCCTGCTTGTGTGGGCCCTCCCCGTGGCCGCGTCTCCCGGCAACGGAATGACGTCATCCGGAAGGGGCGGGCTTAGCCGAATCCGGAAGTGCGGGCTCCGTGGACTGGGACGCCGCTGGCCGTGACGGAGGTGACCGAGCCAGGGGATGGTAAGGTATTTAAGTACGTTTTTGCACTGTTTGTCACTTGTCTTGCTGTGTCTTGAGGAAGGGAGTGCGTCTCCCGAAACGTTGATATATTAAAGCACGTTTTCTAAGTTTATGAAAGTCTCCTGAGTGCCGCCTTCTACTCACCATATAGATATATATATATATATATATCCCTGAGTGTGTGGGGGTGTCGGTACGTGTGTGTCGGCATGTCTGAAGTGGAAGGCTCATCTAAGGAGGAGGTGGAGCAGATGATTGTGGTGTCTCCGTCTGCGACGCCGACACCTGATTAGCTGGATATGTGGAATGTTTTAAATGCAAATGTGTCTTTATTACATAAGAGAATGGACAAAGCAGAGTCCAGAGAAAAGACAGGGAGTCAATCCATGGCTTTGGCTGTATCACAGGGCCCTCCAGGGTCTCAGAAACGTCCCCTGTCCCAAGTAGCAGACACTGATACCGACACGGATTCTGACTCCAGTGTCGACTACGATGATGCGAGGTTACACGCAAGGGTGGCCAAAAGTATTCAGTATATGATTATTGCAATAAAAGATGTTTTGCATATCACAGATGACCCCTCTGTCCCTGACACGAGGGTATGCATGTTTAAGGAAAAGAAACCTGAGGTAACCTTTCCCCCATCTCATGAGCTGAACGCTTTATTTGAAAAAGCTTGGGAAACTCTGGACAAGAAACTGCAGATTCCCAAGAGAATTCTTATGGCGTATCCTTTCCCCGCACAGGACAGGTTACGGTGGGAATCCTTGCCCAGGGTGGACAAGGCTTTAACGCGCTTGTCCAAAAAGGTGGCGCTACCATCTCCAGACACGGCAGCCCTCAAGGATCCTGCTGATCGCAGACAGGAAACTACCTTAAAATCAATTTATGCACATACGGGTGCCTTTCTCAGACCGGTAATAGCGTCGGCTTGGGTTTGTAGCGCTGTAGCAGCTTGGGCAGATACCTTGTCATCTGACATTGATACCCTAGATGGGGATAGCATTTTATTGACCTTAGGTCACATTAAAGACGCAGTCTTATATATGAGAGACGCTTCGAGAGACGTTGGGCTGTTAGGTTCGAGAGCCAACGCCATGGCGATTTCTGCTAGGCGAGCCCTGTGGACCCGCCAATGGACGAGTGATGCCGACTCAAAGAGACATATGGAAGTTTTGCCTTACAAGGGTGAGGTTTTATTTGGGGAAGGTCTCGCGGACCTGGTTTCCACAGCTACCGCGGATAAATCTACTTTTTTACCTTATGTTCCCCCACAGCAAAAGAAAACACCACAATATCAGATGCAGTCCTTTCGGTCGCATAAGTTCAGAAGAGGTCGGGGCTCTTCCTCCCTCGCTAGAGGTTAGGGTAAAGGGAAAAGAATGCCTGCTACGGCTAGTTCCCAGGAGCAGAAGTCCTCCCCGGCTTCTACTAAATCCACCGCATGACGCTGGGGCTCCACTGAGGGAGTCCGCGCCGGTGGGGGCACGTCTACGACTCTTCAGCCACGTCTGGGTTCAGTCAGACGTGGATCCTTGGGCGATGGAAATTGTATCTCAAGGCTACAAGCTGGAATTCGAAGACGTGCCTCCTCGCCGATTTTTCAAATCGGCTTTACCAGCTTCTCCCCCAGAAAGGGAGATAGTTTTAGCTGCAATTCAAAAACTGTGTCAACAACGAGTGATTGTCGAGGTTCCCCTAGTTCAACAGGGGAAGGGGTACTATTCAACCCTGTTTGTGGTCCCGAAACCGGATGGCTCAGTCAGACCCATTCTAAATCTAAAATCCCTAAACCTGTACTTGAAAAAGTTCAAATTCAAGATGGAATCGCTCCGGGCAGTAATCTCCAGCCTGGAAGGGGGGGATTTTATGGTGTCACTAGACATAAAGGATGCATACCTTCATGTCCCCATATATCCCCCTCATCAGGCATACCTGAGATTCGCTATACAGGACTGTCATTACCAGTTTCAGACGTTAATGTTTGGCCTTTCCACGGCCCCGAGGATTTTCACCAAGGTAATGGCGGAAATTATGGTGCTCCTGCGCAGGCAGGGAGTCACAATTATCCCATACTTGGACGATCTCCTGATAAAAGCGAGATCGAGAGATCAATTGCAGAAAAGCGTGTCGCTCGCCCTGAGAGTGCTGCAGCAGCATGGCTGGATTCTAAATCTATCAAAGTCACAGTTGATTCCAACGAATCGGCTATCTTTCTTAGGCATGATTCTGGACACGGAACAAAAGAGGGGTTTTCTCCCGATGGAAAAAGCCCAGGAACTCCAGAACATGGTCAGAGACCAACTTAAAACCGAAAAAAGTGTCAGTCCATCAATGCACTCGAGTACTGGAAAAAATGGTGGTGACCTACGAGGCCATCCCCTTCGGCAGGTTCCATGCGAGGACGTTTCAGTGGGACCTTCTGGACAAGTGGTCAGGGTCCCATCTACAAATACATCAGAAAATAAGCCTGTCCCCCAGGGCCAGGGTGTCTCTCCTGTGGTGGCTGCAGAGTGCTCACCTTCTAGAGGGTCGCAGGTTCGGCATTCGAGACTGGGTTCTGGTAAACACGGACGCGAGCCTCCGAGGATGGGGAGCAGTCACACAAGGAAGAAATTTTCAGGGACTATGGTCAAGCCAGAAGGCTTGTCTACACATCAACGTACTGGAATTGAGGGCCATATACAACGGCCTACGACAAGCGGAGAATCTTCTTCGCGACCTACCGGTTCTGATTCAATCAGACAACGTCACAGCTGTGGCTCATGTAAACCGCCAAGGCGGGACAAGGAGCAGAGTGGCAATGGCGGAAGCCACCAGGATTCTTCGCTGGGCGGAAAATCACGCAATCGCTCTGTCAGCAGTCTTCATTCCGGGAGTGGACAACTGGGAAGCAGACTTCCTCAGCAGACACGATCTCCATCCAGGAGAGTGGGGACTTCATCAAGAAGTTTTTGCAGAGATAACAAGTCAGTGGGGACTTCCACAAATAGACATGATGGCGTCACGCCTCAACAAGAAGCTTCGGAGGTATTGTGCCAGGTCAAGGGACCCTCAGGCAGTAGCGGTGGATGCCCTGGTGACACCATGAGTGTTTCAGTCGGTCTATGTGTTCCCTCCTCTTCCGCTCATCTCAAAAATACTGAGAATCATAAGACGAAAAAGAGTGCAGACAATACTCATTGCTCCGGATTGGCCTCGAAGGGCCTGGTATTCAGATCTTCAGGAAATGCTCACAGAAGATCCGTGGCCTCTTCCTCTCAGGGAAGACCTATTGCAGCAGGGGTCCTGCGTGTTCCAAGACTTACCGCGGTTACGTTTGACGGCATGGCGGTTGAACACCAAATCCTAGCGGGGAAAGGTATTCCGGAGGAAGTCATCCCTACTCTGATTAAGGCTAGGAAGGAGGTGACGGCGAAACATTATCACCGCATCTGGAGGAAGTATGTATCTTGGTGTGAAGCCAAGAAGGCTCCTACTTCTCAGTTTTCTCCACTTTCTACAGACAGGAGTGGATATGGGCCTAAAGTTAGGCTCCATTAAGGTACAGATTTCGGCCCTATCAATTTGCTTTCAGAAGGAATTGGCTTCTCTCCCAGAAGTCCAGACTTTTGTAAAGAGAGTGCTGCACATCCAGCCTCCTTTTGTGCCCCCAGTGGCACCATGGGACCTTAACGTGGTGTTACAGTTCCTAAAATCTCACTGGTTTGAGCCTCTTCAAACGGTGGATTTAAAATTTCTTACTTGGAAGGTGGTCATGTTGTTGGCCTTGGCATCTGCACGGCGGGTGTCCGAATTGGCGGCTTTGTCTCACAAGAGCCCCTATCTGATTTTCCATGTGGATAGAGCAGAATTAAGGACTCGTCCTCAATTTTTGCCTAAGGTGGTTTCATCTTTTCATATGAACCAACCTATCGTGGTGCCTGTGGCTACGGGTGACTTGGAGGATTCCAAGTCCCTTGATGTAGTCAAGGCCTTAAAAATTTATGTAGCCAGGATGGCTCGGGTTAGGAAAACAGAGACACTGTTTGTCCTGTATGCAGCCAACAAGCTTGGCGCTCCTGCATCTAAACAGACTATTGCTCGCTGGATCTGTAACACGATTCAGCAGGCTCATTCTACGGCTGGATTGCCGTTACCAAATTCGGTAAAGGCCCATTCCACTAGGAAGGTGGGCTCTTCTTGGGCGGCTGCCCGAGGCGTCTCGGCATTACAGCTTTGCCGAGCGGCGACTTGGTCGGGTTCAAACACTTTTGCTAAACTCTACAAGTTTGATACCTTGGCTGAGGAGGACCTCATGTTTGCTCAATCGGTGCTGCAGAGTCATCCGCACTCTCCCGCCCGGTCTGGAGCTTTGGTATAATCCCGATGGTCCTTAGAGAGTCCCCAGCATCCTCTAGGACGTAAGAGAAAATAAGATTTTAAACCTACCAGTAAATCTTTTTCTCCTAGTCCGTAGAGGATGCTGGGCGCCCGTCCCAGTGCGGACTAAATTCTGCAAGACTTGTATATAGTTATTGCTTACATAAGGGTTATGTTACAGTTTTGATCAGTCTCGGGCTGATGCTGTTTTGTTTCATACTGTTAACTGGTTCGTATGTTCCAAGTTGTACGGTGTGGATGGTGTGGGCTGGTATATATCTTGCCCTTAGATTAACAAAAATCCTTTCCTCGTACTGTCCGTCTCCTCTGGGCACAGTTCTCTAACTGAGGTCTGGAGGAGGGGCATAGAGGGAGGAGCCAGTGCACACCCATCTAAAGTCTTTAGAGTGCCCATGTCTCATGCGGAGCCCGTCTATACCTCATGGTCCTTACGGAGTCCCCAGCATCCTCTACGGACTAGGAGAAAAAGATTTACCGGTAGGTTTAAAATCTTATTATTACTTAGGCCTCTGGAAATCATATGGATTGGAATAAACATACTGCAGATTAAATAGTAGCAGTGAAAGAGCAGCTACACCTTCCACTATGCTGTCAGCATAGCATGCATGAAATCTGCCCATCTACAGTATTTGTGTTTTTTGCCACTCTGTGGGCTGCTGATTCCAGCAAGCTCTCTGACCGCTGTAGCAATGATCTAGCTACACCCATTATTGTAATTTAATGACAACCTCGCTATGTGTTCTTCTTACAATCCTTGGACTGGCTGAGGAGCAATGTTCACTCCATCTGGTCTTGTACTGTAGTAACGATAAGCTACTATATGTGATAACACATTTTCTTGTTTGATGCAGCCTTGCATCTCTTTTTAATGGAATAAATTTGCACACTTTTGACTTTGCTGTTCCACACTGTGAAAGCAATTTTGCATGTACTTAATTTGATTTTTTTTTTTAAAGCAATAACCTCTATGGCTGCTCCCATAACGCTAAAACTTTAAAACAAGACTTTTGCATTAGCCAGGGCCTGGTGTACAACTTAAGGTTCTCCTTTGTAATGATCCGTGCTGTCACTGGGATGCTGCTTCTTTTGATCTCACTTGGAGATTTACTGAACCTTGAAAAGTGATAAAGTGGATGGAGATAACGTACCAGCCAATCAGCTCTTAACTGACATGTAACAGGCTGTATTTTAAATCTGACAGGAGCTGTTTGGTTAGTACTTTATCTCTCTCCACTTTAGCACTTTTCAAGGATTAGTACATCTGCCCCCTTCCTTGTGTCCTAACTGGCCACTGCACTAAAGGTGCAGCTCTTGGTGGAATCATTTTCCCTGTATAGCCTTTTATCTGTCTGGGTCTCAGTAACTCCCTGGATATTAAAAACTGTGTAGTCTCCCACCTCCTCCACGCATCAAGATGACACAAGGAAAGGAAGGGGGACTTTATATACTATCTTCTGCAGGTGTTTCCTGTCCGGTCCTGGAACAGAGGATTAACCTGATCGTATCTGTTGCTATGATGGAGGATAGGCAATCACAAGTCTTGCCTGATACATGCTGTTGCAATCTTTCGCAGCATTAGTATACAGTATTGCTCAATTTGATATTCGTCTGCAGACCTCTTCTGTCCCTCTTTTCTCTAATGAAATAGAAAGTAAAAACCTCACAATAGAGACATGGGAAGTAAATAGCCTGTTGACATCCTGCTAGATCCAGAATTATTTCTCTTGACAAAGTTATTGTCAGGGTCTGTCACTAACAGTAGAACTTCAGTTATCCAAAAGAATTGGCCATGTTTTAAATAGTGCATGTATTTTTTTTTTTTTATGGGCTAATAATATACCCTAATATATTAAGTTTGATTGGTGTTTGGATAATTGGTGGTTTACAGTAACATATCACTAAAAGGCTGCTCCCTACCTCTGAAATTAAATGATTCAATACATAGTATTTGTAAGAAAACATTTAATAGCACCATGTAAACGTAGCCAGCATTTAACACTTTATTTACATTTTATACTCCAGTACAAAAATAACTGTACATAGTGTTGGCGATACAACATTGACTGATATTACTGCATGTTCCTTGTTTAATGAGGACTACTGTAATGCCCATCTTGTGCCAACCCACAGGTTAGGTCCCCCACTCCAGCTCAGAAAAGTGGTATACGAGAGTAAAAAAGAAAAGGTAATGCAGATGGCATTCATATTCACTGCCACACAGGCAGAACGCAAAGTAATTATGTCCATACATTCAGCAGCTACCTGGAGAAGAAACTTTCCTTTAAGTGTCTTGCTGTCCAGTAGATGAATAAACTGAGAAATAACTCAAATTGTTATGCAATTCATATGGTGATCTGCTGCTTGGAAAGTCTTGATATGTCCGCCAACTATTAGAAACAATGGCCCAAATGTAATAGCTTGCAACATGTAGACAAAGATGAGATTTCGGCAATGCTGCTAGATTTAAGCGGTAATTTGATATAACTTTAAATCGAGTGGCAACATCATTCAAATCTTACTACTGCCTGTATCTTGCATCCTATAATGCTTGGGATTATAGTTATTATCATTTGTGAAATGAGGAATCGATGCTTCTCATATTAAACTGTAATTGCTATACATTTACCATACTGCGCAGCCCATTGCATTCATAATTCGAAAATTAATTCAATTTAATGGAAGTTTACTTTAATGTATTATTTTTAGGGTTTAATATTAATTTGGATGGAGGAGAAGGTAAACCTAATAGACATATATCTCTAACCTGTGATGTTAATATCGGCATTTGGACAGAACACTAGTATTGGGTAGATGGGATTTAATAGAAGAAGCACGTGTACGGCATTTTCTTTCCACTCTCTATAAGTGTGGCCTAGTCACATGATGTTATCTTACATTCTGAGAGGTGTAACCTGATTTGTTACTATATGTAACTGGTAGAACTTCTGGTGGCATTTAATGAGGCTGAGGCAGAGATGACTACAGTATATCAACTTCTGGAAAGAACATGTTTAATTAGCTTTGGACTCCTATCCCTATGTACCTTAGTCCAGCACTTGTTAGTTTATGGTGCGCTGATCAATTAGTGACACCTATCTACTAATTTGTAAGAAGAAAGAAGGCAGTACTGTTCAGCTCTATGGCTCGGCAAGTCAGAATTTTAGTCTATTAAAAATATATTCTTAAATGGCATTTATGAAGTAAAGGTAAATTACACTACTATAAAATATCACGTTATAAAATATAGAAAATTGTTACTATATCACAGATATTCCTAGATATTTTCACCTTACACAACTCATAACCTGAGCTGGATGCAGAGCTGCCGCTATAACTCTCTATTAAAAAAATCTGTGTTTTTTAAATTCTAATTCACAGCTACTCCAAAAGTGGTTGCTTCCATAATAATGAGTGATTCTACCATAAATGATGGACAACATATTCTGCACATTTACTAAATCATCTTCCTAACCACTAAAAGTAATCAAAACCTTTGTTGGCGGCTGTTATGTAATGTACTAATAGATATGAATTAGGCATTGTTAGTCAAAGCTACATGTATATATGTATGTGTACAGTGCTGCCATCAGAAATTATGGGGCCCGGGACTGACAAAGTAGACAGGGCCCCTCCCTTCCCCCCCAAAAAATAAAAAAATATTCTGCCACACTGCTCCTTCCCTACATGATGACACACATTGTGATGTTACATATAGGTTGAGTGTTGCAGACCTACAGGAATGGTTTACAGAGAGCTGATGCGCAAATGAGGCTTGTTTTAACTAAGAAGTCTTCCTTGCGCATCAGACTGCTGTCAATTCACAGACTGGTGCAGCTCTACAGATATTGGTAGTAGGAGCCAGGTGTAGGCCCTCCTCCTGTAAGGGCCCGGGACCCCAGTCCCCACAGCCCCCCGCCCGATGGCTGCCCTGTGTGTGTATATACACATATATTCATGGATAAGATAGCCAACACTTCAGTGAACACTATAATATGGCCAGATAAATTTTTTCAAGAAGGTAAGACATGGAACTTGTATTGTAGGTAGGACTCCATAGCAATGTTTTAGCTGAGTGTAAACTTTATGCAGAGACAATTAAGACATATTAAACTTAAAATCTTAAATATTAAAATCTTCACTGAGGTGCACAAACACACTGGCATTCCCCATGTGTACTGACATCATCCTATTATCAGGCTTTGCCAGTGCCACCCTGTGGCTCCCCAGCTGTTGAAACAACACATCCCAGCATGCCCTGCCACAATTAGGCAATGCTAAAACTGCTCCAGAGCACATTGGGATGTGTAGTTTTACAACAGCTGGAGAGCCATAGGTTGACCATGCCTGTCCTATATTATATACATTCCTCTCTGCCTCCGTCCAATGCATTTCTGTGATGTCCGCTGTATTTGTACCGGCTCTAATGCAGGCGTTATGTTGCCATGGCAACCAATTCACTGGAGGAGGCGGAGAGACTTCCTTGTTCCTCACTTCCTGTCTGGAGGACTGAGGCATATGGCGACCCAGCGTCTGTTGACGGGATCCAGAGGGGAGATAAGGTAATATTTTGTGCATTTGTTGTGTGTATGCATTGCCTGAAGACAGGCCAATAAAGGCCTGAAACGTTGCAAGCTACTATTATGCTGTACGAGTGTTTGTTTACACAAGACATATATATAAATATTCTGTTCCAGATAAATATGCCAGATCCTCTCAGCTCTTCTGGGAGATAGACAACAGGTCTTCTTGGGACCACATTGTTTCATGGAAAATAATTTAGATTTTACAGACAAAAATATAAAAAACAATTATATATATATGTGTGTGTAAAAAAAATAATAAAGACAAATGATCTGTAAAAAGATCAGAATATAATCTAACATTGATATTCTCTTCTTAGACCTGACTCCCAAAAAGAGGTTTAGAATGAATTCTCTTTCACTGTACTGGACAACTGATTGGCTGCTAGGGTAGGATGAAGATCAAAATCTAGTAAGAACTGTGGCAGGTTCCCCGATTCCTCAGTTCCCATCTATGGGGGTGGAGGTAATCGAAGACCAGCCATGTTGAAGGCAAATACATTCCATAAGACTGCAAACATCACAAAGAACATGTAGATGCTCAGGAAGATCCACCATAGAGACTGATCCCGGAGTCTTTGTTCAAAGTTCCTGAGAATCACAACTCCCAAGGTTATGCCAACCAGAACGCCACCTAAGTGGGCCACAAAACTCGGGTGAGGGCATGGAGGATACGCAGATGGGTAAAACCTTAACCAGACGGCTCTCCCAAATTCAAAGCTCACTGCAAAGCAAAAGAGGTAAAAGGCAAAAAAATGAAACACTGATAACAATAACTCAACATCTTATCTTTACCATTATAATAAACATCTCTTTCATGGTGTGTAAAGGGGGCTTTCTGACATCCTGTTTTGTTTAATCAGTAGAACAAACATGTACAGTATTATACAAAAGGCATTTCAAGGAGCTATCCTCTTCCACATGCTTTAGGATTACAAGTTAAAATAATAGGAACAGCCAAGTACAAATAGATGATTAACTAGCACACATAATTATCATGTAAAATAAATACCAAGCAATCATTAAATAAATAAATCATTTAAAAAGTCTCATAAAAAGGGCATCTTTATCCCTGACCCATAGGGCAATAAATCCCTGATAAGGGAAAGAGTTGGGACTGTACATACTCTGCACCACAGCCGGAAGAGAGGGCCAGGGCAATAGAATCTGCAGGGTATATTTACTCAGCCTTGGATGGAGATAAAGTACCAGCCAATCAGCTCCTAACTGCCATGTCACAGTCTGGGTTTGAAAAATGACAGGAGCCGATTGGCTGGTACTTTATATCCGTCCACTTTACCTCCATCCAAGGCTTAGTAAATAGCCCTCAAAGTGAGGTTCAGTGCTCAGTGCCTTGCTAAAACATTGGATTCACCTCTCCCAAATGTGCTTTCAGTATCACGGCGTGAATACTTTGAATACTTTTGGGGGTGGTCATGCATAGTGTCCTAGCTTTTTCATCTGCTGACTTTCTGTCCAAGGCAGCTTATCTAATGTGAAGCCCTCCTAGGACCTTGATTTTAACCACAAGGTTGAGAAGATATGCAGTCTTTAAATTGTTATGGGGGTTCTGGGCATATAGTAAAGGATCAGATCCTGGGACAGAATTGTCCATCACTGAGCTCTAGCAAAGATTTATTGGGATTACACAATGGTACTGTATACCCCCAGGCCGTCTTCTCTGCTTTGAAAGGCGTTGAGAGGGGACCTCTTCTGCGAATACAACCCCAGCTGTCAGGTGTGCTCTTTCCTTGCAGCACTTCTCAGGGTGTGCTGCAGGATCCTGGGAGAGAGGTCAGTAGTTCTGTTAGGGATCATATCATAATTAAATAATCTTCACTGAGTTGAGTCACTCTATTTACTTCACTAGAACCATGAGCTCTATGAAGACATCACTGATGAAAAGAAAATAAATCTTTCTTTCATTTCAGGAAAATTTCATTTACATCATATATTTTTTTTTTTCCAGAAAGCATTGCCGAATGATTCACTGTTCTAATAAGTCTGCTTCTATGGTTCTTAGGGATAATATTACTAAGCGTTAGGTTTGGTTGTCCAGTGGTTTTACAACCTTTCAATTTACGAAGGTCAAAACCACGGAGGAACCACACTTTAGAATACTGAAGCACCATCAATGTTTTAGGCTTGCAGAGAATACAATAGATACGCCTGATTTATCAAGCAGTATGATTGCTAAAACAGCAGGTTAATTAATTGATTTTGATAAGCAAGATTAAATAACATAAATATATCATCCAATTGGGCCAAGGAGATTTATGATGCCTCTTACCAGACATGACTGGACTTTAACAGAAATACACAAACAAACAAAATATAAAACTTTAAAAAAAATCAAATACAGCTCTTAAAAAAAAAAAAAAAAAAAAATCCAAAAACTCGCCACACACAGCAATCACGTGGTATCTTTCTCCTACTACTTTATAACAACTTTCTCCTACCCCACTCAGCCCCTATGCAATGAAAGAGAAAGTGTCCAGCTGCTTCTATAATGGCAATTGAATGGTGCAGAGGTGTCACCAGGTGTGGTGCACCCGGTGCACACACTGCACTACTCCCTCCGCGCCTCGACATGGCCACCCAAAAATGGGTCGTGGCCTAACAGAAGGGACTGTGGTCTCGCGGGGTCCTCCACTTCTTCACTCCGGCCTGGGGACATGTGTCCAGCATCCCGGGAGATGCTGGCTGCTCCCGGAGACTGGGCTGTGTGCAATGCCGGCTTTTCATGTGTGACAGGAGCCGAGTGCTGCAGGTCCGCATGTCAATCTGCGGTCTCCTTCCCTCCGCTGATGTGTTGGAGGGACACGGAGGGCACAGCGCGCGCCTCTCCCGTGTCCCTCCTGGCTCTCCGGCCGGTCTAATAAAGGAAGTGCCGTTCGTGAGCTCTGATTGGCTCACGAACCAGCACTTCCTTTATTAGACCGGCCGGAGAGCCAAGAGGGACACGGGAGAGGCGCGCTCTGTGCCCTCCGCGTCCCTCCAACACAAAGGAGCGGGGGGGATCAGGCACTGAGGAGGGCATATGTGGCACTGTGGGGGAATATCTGGCACTGGGGGGAGCAGGCACTGAGGGGGCATATGTGGCACTGTGGGGAAATATCTGGCACTGAGGGGGCATATGTGGCACTGTGGGGGAATATCTGGCACTGTGGGGGAATATCTGGTACTGGGGGGAGCAGGCACTGAGGGGGCATATGTGGCACTGTGGGGGAATATCTGGCACTGGGGGCATATACCGGGCACTGTGCGGGAATATCTGGCATATGTGGCACCGGGGGCATATGTGGCACTGGGGGGGTATATTTGGCACTGGGGGCATGTACCTGGCACTGTGGGGGAATATCTGGCACTGGGAGCACGGCCCTAGAAACAAGCACTACCCCCTAGCAACGAGCATGACACCCAGTGCATGAAACCCCTGGCAATGAGCATGACACCCTGAGCATGAAAATCCCTGGCACCGTGCATGGAACCAAGAGCATGAAACCCCTGGCAACGAGCAGGTAATTTAAAAGTAATTAGAAGCCTTACTGTAGAACTTAATGTGTAATGGGCATTACGGTGTGTGGCATAATGTATCACGGACATTGCGGTGTGTGTCATAATGTGTCAGGCATTACGGTGTGTTGTATACTATATCACGGGCATTGTGGTATGTGGTATAATGTCTAAGGATCATTGCGGTGTGTGTCATAATGTGTCACAGACATTGTATGTGCTATAATGTATCAGGGGCATTGCAGTGTGTAGCATAATGTATAACGGGCATTGCGATTCCTGTCATAATGTGTCACAGGCATTACGGTGTGTGGCATAATGTGTCGGGGGCATTACAGTGTGTGCATATTGTGTCATGTGCATTATTGTGTGTGGCATAATGTCTGAGGGCCTTTGCAGTATGCGGCATAATGTATACTGGGCATTACTATAAGGAGGAAAAATGACAAATAATGCAAGGGGCATGAATCAGGATTATTTTTCTTTCCTGTGGTGGCTAACGTCTGGGCGTGCAGGTTGCAAAACTGGGGTATAAGGTAGTCTTTTCCTGCAATGCCACGCCCCTTTATGCGAATCCATGCCCATTTAAACGAATCCACGCCCCCTTTTTGGCAGCGCGCGCATGTTTGTCCCTTTACTAGTGCCAATTATGGGGGGGGGGGCGCCAAAGATTTTTTTGGGCTTGGGGGAGAAAAATTTCTAGTTACGCCACTGTGAATATCACACTGCAGCACTTAACTCCTGTCACTGCAGAAGAGTCAGCACTTTGGTGTCACCCCTTCCGAGGGTGACACCCGGGTTCAGGGGTCACAGAGCATGTGACGCCACTGGAATGGTGCTTTCAATATTAAATTAATATGAATAGACTACTGAAGATGAGATTTGCTCTGCCATAAAACAAATTAAATAACATAAAGCAACGGTTACGGACAGCTTTTCCGTCTCCTATTATAAATTATACCAGAAAGTCCTTGTTCCCCATCTGTCCGCTCTGTTCAATAGCATTTTACAAGGTGACCCCTTCTCCGGAATGGGCTTTACAAGCCAGAATAATTGTTATTCATAACAATTATTCTGGCGGTAGTGTGCACCCATTGTGCACACTACCGCTCTATTTCCTTCTTAAATACTTATTTCATGCTCTATTCTAAAATGTTGGCCTGCCGCCTCAATACAGTCCTCCCCCAGTTTATACATAGAGACCAGATTGGCTTTATCCCAGTGCAAGGCAGGCACAAGACAACACCAGACGTGTAATCGATTTTGTCCATTCTGCTAATGCTAGCAAGACGCCTGCTCTCCTGCTTTCTCTTGACGTAGAGAAGGAATTTGACAGAACTGACTGGTTCTTCATGCTTGAAACAGTCCTTCACATTGGGTTTGATGGCACCTTCCTCACTGGTGTTCATGCCCTTTACTTTCCCACCTTGGCTCATGTTTCCATAAATAGTATTGTCTCAGGGCCTCTCTCTCTCTATAATGGTACTTGTCAGGGATGCCGACTGTCCCCTCTAATATTTACTTTCACTACAGAACCATTGGCTGCTCAGATCCGCCTCTTCCCCGATGTTGAGGAAATCCACTAAGGCTCCACAGAATTCAAAATTTCTCTATTTGCGGAAAACGTCCTGCTTACCATTTCCTCCCCCCATTATCACTATGTACGGAGGAACCCTAAAATGAGTTATCTAGGCATTTTCCTGACCAATACCTATAACTCTCTTTATAAAGAAAACGACCCTGTGCTTCTCACTACTATTAATGCTGATTTATTCCGATGGAATGTTCAAATAATCTTGTGGTTTGGGCAGATTACAGTCCTCAAAATGAATCTCCTGCCAAGACTACTATACATGTTCCAAACTTTGCCTGTAAAGTTTCTTGATGCTGTACTCAGATCCATACCTTGTTTGGGTAGTTTGGAAGAATAAACTGCCTAGAACTAGGTTTGCTAATTTTCGTAGGTCCACCATGAATGGCGGTTGTGGTTTTCCAGATGTTAAGATGTATTATTTAGCTCCCCACTAGATGCCCTTATTGAATCGATTTGGAACGGTTGTGTCACGATCCGGGTATCTGGACGCCATTACTTACCCTTCAGATGCCTCCTAAGGCGGGCTCAGCGTTCCAGGACCGGTTTCCGCTGTTCCTAAGTTTCCACATGCAGAGTGGTCTTTTCATCAGCCGCGGCCTCCGCTGTGCCCGCGTGGTTAAATGTGCATCTATCAGCCTGGCGTCTCCTGTCTCCGGTGGCCGGCGCCGCCATTACTGTTTCCCAGACCACATGGATTACAAACCAAACTTCCCTCCAAGTGTCTGCATGGGCGCAGCCATCTTGGATTCTGTCATCTGATCATTTCCACCAATCTGCTGTCTGTGTTGTTGATTTGCATAATTGCCTAGCCAACCCCTTCCTTGCTGCAGGTATAAGTAAGCTGTACCTGAGCAAGGAAGACGTCAGTGCTTTGGTTGTCAAACCTAGTTCCTGTTTGTCTCTCTTCTATGATTGTCTTCCAGGTTCCAGCTCCTGTCTCAAGACTTCCACCATAGAGACCCGCACCAGCATTCCACCTGCGGTGTAGCCTGACTCTCCAATCCATTGTGGATTCATCTGTTTCCAGCTACAACACTACCTGCTTCCAGCCTCAGCTTCCAGCAGAGTACAGCTTCCCTTAAAGGGCCGGTGTCCTTTCTACACTTTACCACTCTCCACCGGAATTATTATTTCTCCGCTCTACATTTCAGTTCACATTTCATCGCTCCCAAAGTTCATTTATTATTTAACTGGTTCCAGCCAGTATCCACTCCGTGCTAACAACAGTCTGGTTCCAGCCAGTATCCACAGCAGCTGTTTTACCTTCAGCAACCCAGCTCTTCCTGGAACACCAGCTGGTACAATCCTGGGTTATCTCCATTGCTACAGCCGGGCCTGGTAAGGACTTTCCATCTAGAAGATCATAAGAACTATCTCACACTACCAGTGCCCTGTGGCTCCTGCCATGCTGTAGTACTCAGGAACTGTATTTATTCTTTGCTGACTTTTACGTTTTCTTTTATTGCTGCTGTGATGCGGAGTTGTCATAATAAACATCATTGACTTTTATCTAAGTTGTCGTGGTCACGCCTTCGGGCAGTTATTGTTCATGTTACTTACATGTCCAGGGGTCTGATACAACCTCCCAGGTTCCGGTACATCTCAGCCCCTACAACTGAGGCTGCCTCCCGTCAGCTCAGGCCCTCAGTTGTGACAGTAAGCACTGACCTAATGAATCCAGCCGGAGACCAGGATCAAGCGGCCAGGCCGATGCAAGAACTGGCAGCCCGACTAGAACATCAGGAGGCTGCACAGGGCCACATCATCCGCTGTCTCCAGGATCTCTCTACTCGGCTGGATGGGATTCAGACAACTCTCCGTGGATCAGGCGCGTCTGGTGCGTCAACCACAGTGACTCCAGCTATAACCCCACCCACCTTACCCATTTCTGCTCCACGTCTTCATCTTCCAACGCCAGCAAAATTTGACGGATCTCCAAGATTCTGCAGGGGATTTCTCAACCAGTGTGAGATTCAGTTTGAGCTACAACCTGGCAATTTTCCCAGTGACCGTACAAAAATTGCCTACATTATTTCTCTTCTCAGTGGCTCAGCCCTTGATTGGGCATCACCGTTATGGGAGAGGTCCGACACCCTGCTATCTTCTTACACTGCATTTGTGTCAACATTCAGGCGCATCTTCGACGAGCCAGGCCGGGTAACTTCAGCTTCGTCTGAGATTCTCCGTTTACGCCAGGAATCACGTACTGTAGGACAATATCTTATACAGTTCCAGATCCTGGCATCCGAACTGGCATGGAACGACGAGGCCCTGTATGCTGCATTCTGGCATGGTTTATCCGAGCGTATTAAAGATGAGTTAGCTACCAGAGACTTACCCTCCAAGTTAGATGAGCTAATCTCACTTTGTACGAAAGTTGACTTACGTTTCAGAGAGAGAGCAACTGAGCGTGGAAGATCATCTGCTCCAAAATCTTCTACTCCTCCTCCTCGCCAACTGTCACCAACTACAGATGAACCCATGCAAATTGGCCGTTCCCGTTTAACTCCTGCTGAGCGCCGAAGACGTCTCTCCGAGTTTCTCTGTCTGTATTGTGCAGCTCCGTCTCACACCATTAATGCCTGTCCCAAACGTCCGGGAAACTCCAAATCCTAGCTCGCCAAGGAGAGGGCCGGCTAGGAGTAATGATCTCCTCTCCATCTCCTCAAGATTGTAACCTCCCAGTCTCGCTTCAAGTTGCTCAACGTTATCAGAACGTCATTGCCCTCCTGGATTCCGGAGCAGCTGGGAACTTTATTACTGAAGCCTATGTTAAACGGTGGTCTCTACCCACCGAGAGACTTCCTTCGTCCTTTTCCTTAACTGCTGTGGATGGCAGTAAAATTTTTGATACAGTTATTTCTCTAAGGACTCTACCAGTTCGTCTGAGAGTGGGAGTTCTTCATTCCGAACTTATTTCATTTTTAGTGATTCCAAGAGCCACACATCCTGTGGTCCTGGGCCTTCCATGGCTCCGTCTTCACAATCCTACAATTGATTGGACGACTACGCAAATCCTGGCATGGGGTTCCTCCTGTACTAAGACATGTTTGTTTAAAGTGTTGCCTGTCTGTTCTTCCTCCCCCAGGTCGTCTGATGTTCCACCTCCTCCATATCAAGATTTCACGGATGTGTTCAGTAAAGCTTCTGCTGATATCCTTCCTCCTCATAGAGAATGGGACTGCCCGATTGATCTCGTTCCAGGGAAGGTTCCACCTCGAGGCCGAACTTATCCGTTGTCTCTCCCCGAGACACATTCTATGGAGGAATACATTAAAGAGAACCTAGCAAAGGGGTTCATTCGACCTTCTTCTTCTCCAGCCGGCGCAGGCTTCTTTTTTGTAAAGAAGAAAGATGGTGGTCTGCGGCCGTGCATCGACTACAGAGGTTTGAACGACATTACCATCAAGAACCGCTATCCTTTACCCCTGATTACTGAGCTCTTTGACAGAGTTAGCGGAGCTACCATCTTTACAAAGCTGGACCTGAGAGGTGCATACAATCTCATCCGGATCCGTGAGGGTGACGAGTGGAAGACCGCATTTAACACCCGTGACGGACATTATGAGTACCTCGTCATGCCCTTCGGATTGAGCAATGCTCCAGCTGTCTTCCAGCATTTCGTCAATGAGATCTTCAGAGACATTCTATACCGTCATGTCGTGGTCTATCTAGATGATATCCTCATTTTTGCCAACGATTTAGAGGAACATCGTTTCTGGGTAAAGGAGGTTCTGTCCCGTCTCCGTGTCAATCATCTCTACTGCAAATTAGAGAAATGCGTCTTTGAAGTCAAGTCCATTCCGTTTCTAGGGTACATTGTGTCCGGTTCCGGACTAGAGATGGATCCTGAGAAACTACAAGCAATCCAGAATTGGCCGGTACCCTTAACCCTCAAAGGGGTCCAGAGGTTCTTAGGGTTCGCCAATTATTACCGAAAGTTTATACGAGACTTTTCCACCATTGTGGCGCCTATTACTGCTTTCACCAAGAAGGGTGCTAACCCGTCCAAGTGGTCTGAAGAAGCCATGCAAGCTTTTCATCTTTTAAAACAGAGGTTCATCTCTGCGCCTGTCCTGAAACAGCCTGACATCGACTCTCCTTTCATCTTAGAGGTGGATGCCTCCTCCGTTGGAGTAGGAGCGGTGTTATCTCAGAGGGCTAAAGATGGTCATTTACATCCTTGCAGTTTCTTCTCACGGAAGTTCTCCCCAGCGGAGCGCAACTATGCCATTGGCGACCAGGAGTTGCTAGCCATCAAGCTCGCTCTAGAGGAGTGGAGATATCTGTTGGAGGGAGCTTCTCATTCAATCACCATCCTTACAGACCACAAGAACCTTCTATATCTAAAAGGCGCACAATGTCTCAACCCTCGTCAGGCCAGATGGGCACTTTTCTTTTCCAGGTTCGACTTTAAACTCCAGTTCTGTCCGGGCTCTCAGAATCGCAAGGCCGATGCCCTTTCCCGCTCATGGGAGCAAGAAAATGAGTCAGAGTCTTCAGACAAGCATCCTATTATAAATCCGTTGGCATTCTCCACGGTAGGGATGGACTCTACGCCCCCATCAGGGAAAAGTTTTGTGAAGCCGACACTAAGGAAGAAGCTCATGCATTGGGCCCATGCTTCCCGTTTTGCCGGACATACAGGTATCCAAAAAACCCTGGAGTTTATCTCTAGGTCCTATTGGTGGCCAACTCTGAAAAAGGACGTTTTGGAGTTTATTGCATCTTGCCCAAAGTGTGCTCAACATAAAGTATCCCGCCAGTCGCCTGCGGGGCAACTGGTTCCACTATCTGTTCCCCGTCGACCATGGACCCATTTGTCGATGGATTTTATTACAGATTTGCCCATGTGCAACAAGTTCAATACCATCTGGGTGGTAGTTGACCGGTTCACCAAGATGGCACACTTCATTCCTCTCACCGGTCTTCCGTCAGCTTCCAAGTTGGCTCAAGTATTCATACAAGAGATCTTCCGACTCCACGGTCTTCCAGAAGAAATTATCTCAGATCGAGGAGTTCAATTCACAGCCAAATTCTGGCGAAGTTTATGTCAAGTCCTCCAAGTCAAGTTAAAGTTTTCCACGGCTTACCATCCTCAGACCAATGGTCAAACTGAGAGGGTGAATCAGGACTTGGAGGCCTTCCTCCGCATCTATGTGTCCTCCTCTCAAGATGACTGGGTTCAATTACTTCCCTGGGCCGAGTTCTGTCATAACAACCAGTATCATTCTTCATCTTCCTCAACACCATTCTTCACCAACTTTGGATTCCACCCTAAAGTCCCTGAGTTCCAACCGCTTCCAGCAACTTCTGTTCCCGCAGTGGATATCACCTTGCATCAGTTTGCCAATATCTGGAAGAGCGTACGATCAGCTCTGCTCAAGGCATCGTTCAGGTACAAGAAGTTTGCGGATAAGAAGCGTCGAGCAGTTCCTGCTCTCAAGGTGGGTGATCGGGTATGGTTATCCACGAAGAATTTGAGGTTAAGAGTTCCCAGTATGAAGTTTGCACCTCGCTACATCGGTCCTTTTAAAATTGATCAAGTCATCAATCCTGTTGCTTACAGACTCCAGTTACCTCCCTTCTTAAAAATACCCAGGACATTCCATGTTTCCCTGTTGAAACCGTTAATCTTGAATCGGTTTCATTCCTCACTTCCACCAACTCCGAAAGTCCAAACTCAACGAGGCGTTGAGTATGAAGTGGCCAAGATCCTGGACTCACGTCACCGTTACGGTCAACTTCAGTATCTCATTGACTGGAAGGGCTATGGTCCTGAAGAACGCTCTTGGACCAATGCCTCTGACGTCCATGCTCCTGCCTTGGTCCGAAATTTCCACGCAAAGTTTCCTTTAAAGCCTAAGAAGTGTCCTGGGGCCACTCCTAAAGGGGGGGGTGCTGTCACGATCCGGGTATCTGGACGCCATTACTTACCCTTCAGATGCCTCCTAAGGCGGGCTCAGCGTTCCAGGACCGGTTTCCGCTGTTCCTAAGTTTCCACATGCAGAGTGGTCTTTTCATCAGCCGCGGCCTCCGCTGTGCCCGCGTGGTTAAATGTGCATCTATCAGCCTGGCGTCTCCTGTCTCCGGTGGCCGGCGCCGCCATTACTGTTTCCCAGACCACATGGATTACAAACCAAACTTCCCTCCAAGTGTCTGCATGGGCGCAGCCATCTTGGATTCTGTCATCTGATCATTTCCACCAATCTGCTGTCTGTGTTGTTGATTTGCATAATTGCCTAGCCAACCCCTTCCTTGCTGCAGGTATAAGTAAGCTGTACCTGAGCAAGGAAGACGTCAGTGCTTTGGTTGTCAAACCTAGTTCCTGTTTGTCTCTCTTCTATGATTGTCTTCCAGGTTCCAGCTCCTGTCTCAAGACTTCCACCATAGAGACCCGCACCAGCATTCCACCTGCGGTGTAGCCTGACTCTCCAATCCATTGTGGATTCATCTGTTTCCAGCTACAACACTACCTGCTTCCAGCCTCAGCTTCCAGCAGAGTACAGCTTCCCTTAAAGGGCCGGTGTCCTTTCTACACTTTACCACTCTCCACCGGAATTATTATTTCTCCGCTCTCAAGTTCTACATTTCAGTTCACATTTCATCGCTCCCAAAGTTCATTTATTATTTAACTGGTTCCAGCCAGTATCCACTCCGTGCTAACAACAGTCTGGTTCCAGCCAGTATCCACAGCAGCTGTTTTACCTTCAGCAACCCAGCTCTTCCTGGAACACCAGCTGGTACAATCCTGGGTTATCTCCATTGCTACAGCCGGGCCTGGTAAGGACTTTCCATCTAGAAGATCATAAGAACTATCTCACACTACCAGTGCCCTGTGGCTCCTGCCATGCTGTAGTACTCAGGAACTGTATTTATTCTTTGCTGACTTTTACGTTTTCTTTTATTGCTGCTGTGATGCGGAGTTGTCATAATAAACATCATTGACTTTTATCTAAGTTGTCGTGGTCACGCCTTCGGGCAGTTATTGTTCATGTTACTTACATGTCCAGGGGTCTGATACAACCTCCCAGGTTCCGGTACATCTCAGCCCCTACAACTGAGGCTGCCTCCCGTCAGCTCAGGCCCTCAGTTGTGACAGGTTGACCTGTAAAGTGGCCTCCCTACCTTCCTAATCGGTATCTCCCCTTGCCTCTGGCCTGCAATCTGTTCTACTCACCCAGTTATTTGCTTTGTCAGGCTTGGAACCTCTGTATTAAGTGCTACAAATGATCTAGCAACTCATCTCCTCTTACCCTGTTGTGGGATAATCCAGAATTTTCCCTCTCCTGCTCTACTCCTTGGGTCTCCAGAGTATCAGGTTTCTGGGTGACGTGTTGGATAAAGATGACTGCATATCTTTAGGTGACCTGCAGCCCAAATTCTCTTTTCCTGAGGTTCATGTATTTCATTTTCTCCAGCTATGCCATTTTGCTGCCTCTTTCCTTTATTCTGGTGTGTCCTGCCCCCTGAATCCCTTTGAGTCCCTTTGTTACCATAGACCCTTACAAACCGACATGATTTTTCTCCTAAACAGCTCCCTTATCCTCTTAGTAGAACCATCTACTCCAGCTGTGAACTCCAGTAGGAATACTATCTGAGTACCCCCTCCTGAAAGGACACCTGGTCCACAATTCGGGAATGGTTTGCTTCCATATCTACATTGGTCAAGGAAAATTCCTATAAAATGTATTATTGCGGGTACATGGATCCCACTCAACTCCAGAGAATGTTTAGCTCTACCTCTCCGATTTGTTGGAAGGGGTGTGGGATTTGCCGTACCTTCCTCCACATGTGGTAGATATGTCCTAAAATAATTCTGTTCTGGCATTATGCGGACATTTTGAGTTCTAGATTAAATTCCCTGATAACTGTTAACTCATGGTTCTTTCTCTTAGGTCTTCTCTTCATGGGGTCTATTCAGGAACCAGTGAAAAGTGTGGAAAAGTGAGCCAGTGGAGAAGTTGCCCATGGAAACCAATCAGATGTTCTGTATAGTTTCATAGTATGCAAATTATAAATGCTACTTCAATGCTGATTGGTTGCCATGGGCAACTTCTCCACTGGCTCACTTCTCCACACTTTTTACTGCTTCATGAATAGACCTGAGTCCTTAGATAGATTTGAGGATAAATTAGCAGCCACAAATCCCCAATTCTTCTAGTAATCTCGTAGCTACCCACTGTAAAAAATCCTGCTCCACCTTCTCTTACCCCTGTTTCCGCTAGAATGTGGCACTTGGCTGCTATGAAGAAAGTTACAGCTTACCTTATCTGCAAGTCACCACAATTCCTTTGAGTTTGGGGTCCTTGGTATACTTATTGTAGCCTATTTTCCAACCATCGATCCGCGCATGGCCTGTCTGACTTCTTGTTTTGACCCCTTGCTCTTCCTCTCTCGCTTTTTAGTGTTCCTAATTTTTTTTTCTTTTCGGGCTACTCCCCCCCCCCCCCCCCCACTTTATATGTGCCTTGTTACACTGGGCAGGTACTTTTATTCCACACTCCCTATTTCAATTTGCACTTTACTTACTGCGGAGACTTGCTCTTTTCTTTTGTACTGGTTGTTTTCTATTTTGTCATTGCTGCCAATTATCTCTTTTGAAACTATAAATAAACTCTCTATTTTTTTTTAAGTAATATGAATAAAAATGCTTCTAATTCACAGCGTTTTTCATGTTCTTATCAGTACTATATAAATTATACTGTATCCTCTGAATTAGAGTGCTCCCACAAAAGAGTCTATTCTCCAATATTTCTCTTCTTGGTTCCTTGTACTTGATATTTTTTTGACTCTAGGGAGCACCACTGAAAGCAACACACAGTGATATCAGGATACATTATTTTAATATCTACGGTTGCCATATACAGAAGCAATTCAGTGTAAATTCAGTCTTTCAGAGGCTATTAATTGTTTAATGTTTGGACTGGTGCGGTTCCCTCCCAAACCCCTTTTTCCTAATAAGTGCAACCTGTCCAGAACTAATGAGGCAGCCGCAATTGTAACTTGCTCAAAGGCTATTTCGCATAAATTCATTCTCATTTTGGAGTGGTTAAATACAGTTCCTGACTATTACCAAATAGCCAGCAGAGGGCAGCCTTGCCATTATATTGAATATATAATATTCTGCGATACTATGGCAGCAGGGTTGATGTCAATGGGAGGAACCAGTCTGGAAACAGTAACAGATTTTATTATTGCAGGCAGTATTTGCCTCATGCTGACCAATGGTGCTATTACTGTCTGCAGTGTCTTCTAAATAGAAATATGCCTGTAATATGCCTTACACACATCGACCCGGGAAATTACAGTGTCTAAAAGTCACCAAATTCCCAGGTCTCAACACCAATTCTGGTAAAGAACAAGCTCGGGGACCCAGGACGTTTGCATTCACACCTACTAAAATGAAGGTAATGTGAAAGGGGTAGAGGCTTGAATGGAGGCATTTATGAAGCCTGATGATTTATGTACATTCAGGAATAAGTGTTTAGGGAGAGTCCATCTGGCTGATGGATTGCTATTACCTCCTGGAACTAATACACTGGTTTTATAAATCTCCCGGTGCTCAAGTTCAAAGACATTTCTATTATCAGGATCCCTTTTAATGAGTGTAATAACACAGGATTAGCTCAGAGGACCCCGTAAGAGCAAGGACCACAATACTATGCTATTATAATATTACAGAATGAGGCATTAGCTTAGACTACCACAGAAGTGATAAAATAAAGATATAACTGTATGACCATTACCCAAGATGTACAGAATTACACATTTTGTAATGCAAAATATGAACAGAAAATGGGTAATACATGTGTGCGCAATACATATTAGATTTTCCGCTACACCACCTTCCAAAGTTTGGTGATTATAGTACCATTGCTGTGTTGGGCAGTTTTGTGGTCTAAGATCTAAAACGGCAGATTTGTAAGTACATTTATATCTATGGGTAAATGTATATATTTTCTTTATCTATAGGATTTACTGATAATTTAAAATATTAAGAATTATACATATAATTCTGCCTCCTCAATCCTGTGAGCACTTCCGCATATCTACATGACTTACTGATGGCGTAAAAGAAGGACACGCTACATTTTTCATTCTCTTGCCATATCTGTGAGCCTCATACTCACCAGTGGCCCTCATGCAGGCTGACTCAGATGGCAGAACACGAGCGCTGACACATATAGGGTGTTTATCACAAAGTGTCTGCCATGAAGTGTGAATCTCATGCTGCTAGAGCTACCTAGCTCCGTGTGCACTTAATTAGGAGATGATTATAATTAGATCGGTGAAGTCATTACTAGCGCAGATTACTGCAGAACTTCATGGCAAATTCTTCAGTATCCCGACATATGTAGGAGATGATGAATAGGATCCTAGGAATATGTCCTGTTCGTACATGAGTAGTGGACGCAAGGAAGACTGTCTGTCTTGTAAATATATGAAGTGGTTACGAGGAATACATGACAGAGGACACTGGGGTAGATGTATTAACCTGGAGAAGGCATAAGGAAGTGATAAAACAGTGTTAAGTGCAAGGTGATAATACACCAGCCAATCAGCTCCTAACTGTTAATTTACATATTGGAGCTGATTGGCTGGTGTGTTTATCATCTTGCATTTATCACTGGTTTATCACTTCCTTATGCCTTCTCCAGGTTAATACATCTGCCCCATTGAACCCAGTAGAAAATCTTTTAAACAGAGAATGAGATGTCATTTATCAGTAGTAATTCATCTGGGGGTCGAGCTTTTTGTCATGCGGCTCCGACTCTATGGAACTCACTTCCCTGCGCAGTGCGAGAGGCCCCAACTATAGAATCCTTCAATAGTAGACTCAAGACTTTCCTGTTTACTCAAGCATTTCCATAATGTCCCTTTAGTATCTTCATGCTTCTGTATTTTATGAAAAGCTTTTCTGTACTTCATTATTTTCTGTACTATATTATGCTATGTATCTATTAAGCGCCTTGAGTCTTATTGGAGAAAGAGCGCTATATAAATAAAAATTATTATTATAATAATATTAGTCTAGTGGAAGGTGTATGACTGGAAATAATACATGCGAGTCACACAGAGATCTGAAAGGGCAGCACAAATTCATGACACCCTTGTGGAATGAATGATAATCCATTCATTCCTTAACCCCTGAAACATCAGGGGCTGGATGTAATGAGGTCCGAGTTGGCTGGCGGTGCGGGTTCCCGGCCGAACTCAGGACGTTTTTTTAAAGCGGCAATCATGTACAAGGCAAAACAATGGCTTGTATATGACTGCCGCTGAGTTCAGTCGGAAACCCGCACCTCTGGCCAACTCGGAATTCATTACATCAAGCCCCAAGTGCTGAAGCCCAAATAGTGTCATTAATGACATTGATATGCAAGAGACCATACTTACTACATATTAAGGCAAAGGACATGCGCAGGAGCTTGAACTGACATCTCATCCCGGACCAGTTCTGGAGTGAAAGTAGAGACAAGGAAGTCACCAGGAGAGCAGAACATAACGGGGAAGAACAGAGCTGTCTAATCTCCATATTCATGTTCTGACAAATCAGAGAACGGCCAAACATTTCACACCCCTTCCTCATTCTCAATGGCACAGCTGCCCCTATCGAGGGCATGCTCATAGCCAAGTTCACAAAACATTTTATAGCAGTCAGTTACTAAATGGAATGAGGAAAATACCAGAGACCCCGATACTGTTCTAGTAAATGAAAGATATCTGTGTAGGTCAGCTATTCCGTATATCTGGACAGAATAGGCCATAATAATTTCGGAATGCAGTTATTTCTCCATTCAGAATGCCGACATAGGTTATGTCAACATGGTTAAAATGTCAACTTTGACAGAATGTTGACATTTCCATTAGACTAAGAGTTAGAGTGGGAATTACATTAAAAAGACTATCACATTTTTTAATTATGTTGACATAACATCAATGTCAACATGTGCAGAGTCATTGATTTAAACATTATGAACATGTTGACATGACAACCACGTTGACACAATGAATGTCAAGTTGTGAATGACTACAAAATATACCACAACCATTATTTCAATAGCAGATACTAGTTAAAGTTTTATAAGATACAATAAAATATCTGATAGAACAAGTAAGGTCTCTCACCATCACAATATTGGCCAGGTGTGCAGAAACAATGGCGTAGACTCCTCCCGAAGATCCCACCAGAGGAGCAGTCATATCAGCCACAGATACTGCCAGAGAACCTGCGCAAGATGTAAGTAATTATTACCCTCGTGTATCTCAATCCTTATGTGTGGTTTTATTATGCATCTAATGCCCATTTACTACATCACTAGAATTATGGGATTATTTTGACACATTTGGTGAGTTCAATAAGAGCACTTGTGTGTCCGGATTGTGTGTGGTATGGAAGGTAGATAGTAAATAGGTCGACAGTGTCTAGGTCAACCACTATTGGTCAACAGTAACTAGGTGGACAGGGTCTCTAGGTGGACAGGGTCTAGGTCGAAAGGTCAAAAGGTCGATATGAGTTTTTTATGTTTTTTTGGTGTAGTTTTCTTCGTAGAGTGACCGGGAACCCCAATTAGTGCACCGTGTCCCCTCGCATGGCTGGCTTTGCTCGTAGTCCACGTGGATCGTTAAGTATGAAAAGGTAAAAATAAAATAAATCGTGAAAAACTCATGTCGACCTTTTGACCTGCCGACCTAGAACATGTCGACCTAGAGACCTTGTCGACCTAGAAACCCTGTTGACCTAGTTACTGTCGACCAATAGTGGTCGACCTAGAGAACGGATCCCGTCCGGATTCAGTGGAGTCCTCAGACCATGCATGTCCCCTGGCCGACAGCACATACAGGGATCTCAGTGTGAGGGCAGATTGTGGAAGTATTGATGCGTTAACAGAATAAAATAGGTGTCAGTCATGTTTCAAGGGCATTACTGGCCAATATGTATGGGTAATATACAATGACAATTTAAGGGAGCCAGGTATACCCAGAACTAAAGCAAGATTTTCTCTATTGTCCTTCTCTATTTTTTCAGTTTTAGACCTGGAGCTGGATGCATGACACATCACCTTTTGCATGCGATGCATCCCGCCAGTCTTTGCAAGCATAATGGCATTTATTAACACCCTATGGATACATACGGATGTACACCAGGGAAGGCGTCGCAGGGAGTGCTGGGAGGGAACTGTTTGGATCCCTCTCAGGGACAAACACGAAAAGAAGCGCATAGGCTTCTATAGGGTAAGGCCAAGCTCCGTCTCCAAGCTCCAGAACAGAGATTGATGGTTGCGTAACAGAGAGTATATGCACACAGGCAGTGCTGCGATGAGGTGGATGGTTGCATTACACAGAGTGTATACACACAGGCAGTGCTGCAATGAGATGGACTATTGCGTTACACAAGAGTGTATGCACATAGGCGCTGCTATGATGAGATGGACGGTTGCGTTATACAGAGTGTATTCACAGAGGTGATTCTGCGATGAAGATGGGTGGTTTGTGTTACAAAGAGTGTATGCACAGAGGCGGTGCTGCGATGAAGATGGATGGTTTGCGTTAACAGTGTATGCACAGAGGCAGTGCTGAGATGAAGATGGGTGGTTTGTGTTACAAAGAGTGTATGCACAGAGGCAGTGCTGAGATGAAGAGGGACGGTTGCGTTACACAGAGTGTATGCACAGAGGCGGTGCTGCGATGAAGATGGATGGTTTGCGTTAACAGTGTATGCACAGAGGCGGTGCTGCGAGGAGATGGACGGTTGAGTTACACAGAGTGTATGCTCAGAGGCAGTTCTGCGATTAGATGGACGGTTGCATTACACAGAGTGTATGCACATAGACAGTGCTGCAAGGGGAGATGGACGGTTGCATTACAGAGTGTATGCACACAGGTGGTGGTGCTGCCATGAAAATGGACGGTTGCGTTACACAGAGTGTATACACAGAGGCGGTGCTGCGATGAAGATGGGTGGTTTGTGTTACAAAGAGTGTATGCACAGAAGCAGTGCTGAGATGAAGATGGACGGTTGCGTTACACAGAGTGTATGCACAGAGGCGGTGCTGCGATGGAGATGAATGGATGCATTACTCAGAGTGTATACACAGAGGCGGTGCTGCGATGAAGATGGATGGTTTGCGTTAACAGTGTATGCACAGAGGCGGTGCTGCGAGGAGATGGACGGTTGAGTTACACAGAGTGTATGCTCAGAGGCAGTTCTGCGATTAGATGGACGGTTGCATTACACAGAGTGTATGCACAGACAGTGCTGCAAGGGGAGATGGACGGTTGCATTACACAGAGTGTATGCACACAGGTGGTGGTGCTGCCATGAAAATGGACGGTTGCGTTACACAGAGTGTATACACAGAGGCGGTGCTGCGATGAAGATGGGTGGTTTGTGTTACAAAGAGTGTATGCACAGAGGCAGTGCTGAGATGAAGATGGACGGTTGCGTTACACAGAGTGTATGCACAGAGGCGGTGCTGCGATGGAGATGAATGGATGCGTTACTCAGAGTGTATACACAGAGGCGGTGCTGCGATGAAGATGGGTGGTTTGTGTTTCAAAGAGTGTATGCACAGAGGCAGTGCTGAGATGAAGATGGACGGTTGCGTTACACAGAGTGTATGCACACAGGTGGTGCTGCGATGGAGATGGACGGTAAGGCTGTGGGACAGTGACAGGCGTTTCTGGGTGGTGGCAAGAAGTGCATGTAAAAGGGGTCTGTTCAGTGGGCGTGTCATGGGAGTGTTGCGGGTGTGTCAGTGAAAGTGGTTATGTAGTGAAACGCCCGCCCACACAGGAGCCATACTCAGACGGAAATACTGCACCTACCATAGGGCTGGTGCAAATTTTGATGGTAAGACCGATGGTGGCATCTACGGATGCAGCAATCGGTATTACTGCATGCACGAACGCTGACAGCGGGCGTCTTACCCATTGCACATGCATACATATGGATGTACACCAGAAAAGGAGTGTAGCGGCATTTGCATAAAGTCACAGAGAGCCAGCCAACAATATACACAGTAGCTTCTACACTCACCTCAGAACCAGGCCCACAATCTCTGCCCTCTCTCACAGGCCTGGGGACAGTGACCAACATCACTCCTCATCTGAGGGTTACATAAGTGACTAACATATACTGTATGTATTGCCCAAAATGTAATACATCTGCAGAACCACTTACTGACTACCAGGTGACAGATGCCTTCCATCCATAAGCCGCACATTTATTGTGCTATGCAGTCTATGGAGTAAACTAGAACATAGGAGGTAATGCAGCAGCAGTCGCAACTGCTTCACGCATGCAGTTCAGCAAATTTTGGCCATCTGTGCATGCGCAGCAGTGTTAATACGTGTGCACTTCGGTCAAACTACGATTTCATCCCAGGAGGATACAATCTGATTTTGAGTGACAGCAGCGGGTGCCGGCTGTGGCAGCATTACGTCGTTGTAGGGAAGTGGTCCGGATAACGCAGGGCTGGGTAGGACTTGTCATGCTGGGAGGCCTTGCCCTGTGCTGGGTGGCCCCCAGCAAGCGATCACAGGCAGTTGAAGATTCTGCAATTCATGCTGAATAGGGTCCATAATTATTACTTGCACCATACATGCATGTATTTTATATATTTGCTGAGCATATATTAAACGTGATGTGGCATTTCACCAATCAGAGCTGTCACTAGGCTGTCAGGAAAGACATGACATTAGTTGCTGCAATGGGTTGGCATGCCGATGCTGTTTTGGACCATGTTGAACAGTTTGTATATCTAGCCAGTCATTCAGTAAATATGGAGAAATGAAATAAATATGAGACTGTACCTGCCAGGACCCCTGCAATGTACACAAACCCGATTCGCACAGCACCATGTACCATCTCCAGGGGGACACCCACCAGTAGTTTCAGGGCTATGTTCACCCCAAGGTGTTCTATCCTAGGAGACAATAACCCCATATTAAATGAATGCAAGTACATGCTAACCCAGAAGTTAAAACAGATTATTTCCCATCATTGAAAGACTATTCTTTTTTTCTTCTTCACATTCTAAGTTTATACTGTAATACAGTAATGTACAGTACGTACATATTGGCATACTTGGGATATGTATATATTCCAGTGACGTGCAGCCAGGGTGGGCAGGGGAGGCAAAGCTTCAGCTCTCATACTCCAGTACACTCTAGAGCAGAGGTTCTCAAACTTGGTCCTCGTGGGCCCACACAGTGCATGTTTTGCAGGTAACCCAGCAGGTGCACAGGTGTATTAATTACTCACTGACACATTTTAAAAGGTCCACAGGTGGAGCTAATTATTTCACTTGTGATTCTGTGAGGAGACCTGCAAAACATGCACTGTGTGTGCCCCCGAGGACTGAGTTTGAGAACCTCTGCTCTAGAGTTTTGAGTATACAAATTATTCAAATAATACAAAGAAGATATTTATAACTTTGAAATCGCCTCTTTGTATTATTCTTATCATCTTTGTGTTATTCTAATCATTAGTCAAAAGTCACCACCAAATCATAAATGTGTGTGTAACTCTGGCTCTGATACTAGCTAATGCCTCACCAACCACTGACCTCACCGCACCTCACTGATATATTTACAGTTTAAATTTCTGAGTGGGGGAAGTGATTTTACATTGTAGTCTCACTTTATGAACTTCATAGTGGAACTTTCTTTGCCTTCAATATAATAATTTCCGCCCTGTCTTCTACCTGTTGGCATTCCCCAAGGATCTGTCCTTGGCTCCTTCTCTTTTTGCACCCCATCCTTTGGAAAACTCTTCAGCTCCTTCATGTCTCCTATCCTCCACTAACCTCTCTACATCATTCCTCACTCAGTCTCTTTCTGTATGCCCATCCCCTACCCCCGGTACTTCCTCTCTTGTCAACTCCTCTTTTCTCTCCTCCCGACCTTCTCTCCCCAATTCACCCTCCCACTGTTCACCACCACTTTTAGTATGCAATCTCTCACAGGCAGGATCCACTTTCCTGTTCTCCCCTAGCATTACCCTAGCTTCCATTCTCCCTTGTCTACTGTCTCCCAGAGCTCCATGTAACAATGATACAAATTGCATATTTTGTTTGGTGTCACGTAGTGATACTTGATTATAAGTCAGTGGTATTTAACATAGGTTACCTCTCCAGTGCCGTTTTCCTCCTCAGCGGTACACCTGGCAGCCTAACACTGCTAGCAATGGGCTACCTACTAATGGGCATGACCAACGGCAGTCTACGCATACAGTATATATGGTGCTGCAACTCGGCAGGGACTCGGTAAAGACTGGAAAGCTTCACTGAAGCCGGAAAGGCTTTGCTGGGTCCTCACTGCCAGCAATGGGGATTGTACCACTTAAATCATCTATAGATGGAGTGTTTCTTCATAAATAGCGCTACGCTAAGCTTAAGGCTGTTTGCTATAATACTGAACTGGTGTCATAAATTTTAGCGTCAGAAACAAGTGATAAAGGTGTTGTCGCTCATTCTTAAATGGAGCCGCTAGTCCCATTGTTCCCTCTTGTTTGGGTACAGGCTCAAGGTGTGCTAAACTGCCTACCCCTCCCAGTGACTCACCTCCACTTACCTGTGAAGCTACAATGGGCTTTCCAACCACTTATTCATGCCATACCTACAGTAGCTTATTGGTTTATTTCTCTGTGTTGTTCCTAAGATAGCCCAAGTCAGCTTACATTTATAGTATCTATTAACATGTATTAATGTTACTGTGCATATAAACCTGTGCGGTGCTGTGTGTACTACGTGGTGCCTTAGAGTGTGAAGATAACAATAATGTTGAAAATATTAATAAAAAGAAGCTAATATTTGGATTCAGATACATACATGAAATACACATCCATAACGTTAGCATTCAATACTAAAAATATCAAGAAACACATCCTGACGTAAAATGCATTCAACACTTCCATCAGCCATGCTATGGGTGGGATATACTAACCCTTTGCCATACACCCCGCCATTTACCGCGTTGATACTAAGTGCATATATACTAACATGTGCGATTAGTATCGCAAAGGATAGCTTTCCCGATAAGAGCTGTCCTTTGCGATGCCGGCACTTTTGGGTTTCGGCCTCGGGAGTACCTATGCGCAGGCACAGTGGGACATGGCAGCCACGGGGGATGATGGGAAGGATCAGATTGGAGCCCTCTGACAGTACCGATACACAAAGAAGCCCATAATCTTCTATAGGGTAACGCCAGCTTTTGCTGGTGTTACCCTCAGCACTGAACCTCCGGCGTATGGGACTTAGTACATATTGGAAATGCGTCCAAAGCCCACAACCAGGCTTTTGGCTGCATTTTCCTGTTATTACATCCCGCCCTATGGGGCTGATTCAGAGACTAACGCTATAGCACAGCTGCTGTGACTCTGTACGCAGTGGCTGTACTTAGATATGCAAACGCCTGCAGGAGGTGTCTTGTGGAAATAAACACCCTCTGCTGCTTTCTGTGATCTGCTGCAGTGCCCATAGATACAGCATCAGATCACTCGGATGTCCAATGTTCATGCAGAGTAACCCTCAGATTACTCAGGATGTCCAGTTATGTCACGCTCCTAGAGCCAGTGAAATTGCAGCTGAGGACCCAGCCACCGGCGTCAGCATGTCCAGAAAACAGGGCCAACATTTCCCCATTCTCTGGAGCCCTTCTATGCCCCCAAAGGGCAGCAGCATGTCAATCATGCTGAGTGTCTGGGGCACTGTGAGCGACATCCCACCCCATGCTCAGTGCGGCTCCTGCACATGCGCAAATCTAAAAACATTGGAAATGTGCGTAAGCACCAGGGTTACATACATCTCTGAATTAGGCCCTATGTATATCGGGTTGGGTATGCGATCCCAGCAACGAGATTCTCAGGGGGGGGCAGAGCGTAACAAGCCCCTTGTTGGCTCGCCACGCTGCGGGCTCGGTGGCAAGCTGTAGTCACCACAGGTTCTATTCCCACTCTATGGGTGTCGTGGACACCCACGAGTGGGAATAGTCCCTGCTAGTCGGCATGCCGACTGTCGGGATTCTCAGGGGCCGGGATGTAGGGGGAGGTCACATAACTACATCCTTGTATATCATACACAATTTCAAGTGGTTCACTGTGAATTTAAAGAGACATTACACCAATGTTACCTATTTTATTTATAGCAGGCCTGGCCAACCTGTGGCTCTCCAGATGTTGTGAAACTACAAGTCCCAGCCTGCCCTTCTACACTTTTGCTATTCGGAAATGCCAAAACTGTGGCAGTGCATGCTGGGATGTGTAGTTTCACAACAGCTGGAGAGCCACAGGTTGACCAGGCCTGATTTACAGTGTCTCCATTCCAGGAAGAATGCAGCAGGGTGATCTACTCTCCCTGGAGTCTGTAGGGACTCCCCGAAATGTGTGATACTTTGCAAATAAGAGTTTACAGATATTGCAATGTATGGAATACCGTCAGGTCGTAGAGCAGATGAAATGAAAATATTACTGAGAAATGTAAAGGCACCTACTGTATGTTTGATTCAGCATTTAGACAAAAAATAATTCCAGTTTAAGGAAATTGAACCTTAATAATAGCTGCCAGTTCTTCTGATAGATCACACAGGCAACACATAACATATAATACCAACCAATGCATTGCTCCAGAATTGTCTAGGAATTCTCCAAGATACTTATAGCCCTCAGCTGACAGTAATGGAGTCACCTTCCCAGGAATCAATGGCTGTAAACAATGTATGATGTTTCCAGTGAGAAATGAATTCTGACATTACATTAACCCTGAGTAATGTGACTGCTGTCACATAAGTATTTATAACCTCACTGGGGGGCCCACTTATCATTAATCACATATTCAATGCAATCTTGGCGTGATATTTGCACTCAGAACTGCAATGCAATATGCGATTATATTGGCGGCATGTATTACAGAGCACGCGAGGAGCCCGTCATTGCGATGTGCTCGGAGTGGAAGTGGGACTCCTATGCATGTGTGGTACTGCTGACCATGCATGTGAGGCAACCACTGCCAGGAAGGTTCCGGGGGAACCCTCTGTCGGCTAATTATGCAGAGTGTAGCCTGAAGGCTACGGTGGGCTAATGCTATCTTTAGATGGCGATAGCTGAGGGGGCCAATCTCCGGAATGCATAACATTCCAGAGCTTGATAAATATGGCAGCATCGCATCCCCCACAGAAATCTATGGGAGTTACGGCTGCAGGAATAAAGGAACCGCAGCAGTTATCAGATATCTCTGATGGGATACATTCAGGGGATAGTAAAAATCTGCTGTTACCGCCTGAAAAACAGGTGTTTTCTGGGAATCAGCCACAAATATTTATTGATAAATAGGCCCCTGGGATAGTTGGGAGCCCCACAGCTCCCACACATATACTAATAACTTGTCATTATTACACGGCTGTCCCATAGAAAGAAGTTGGCTAGCCTCTGGGGTGGGAGATGTGGCCAGATGTACAGGACAGACCACACTGAAGGCACCAGTCAGCATTTACTGTTAGCAGGGTTTGTAGGTACGTATGGAAACAGATTAATGCACCATTGCTGGTGAAATGTGCACGCCACTGACCCTGCATGCATGAACATGTAGCTGAGATATCTCCAGGCCTGAGCTCGTAGCTGGGGGTGATACACAACTGGGTTCTTCTTCAAGTACTGGGAGTGTGTGACTTGAAGCACGAATCGGTCCAACACCAGCCCATAGTAAACAAAGAAGACAACCTGTAACCAAGACATAATGGCTGTCCTCATACAGCAAATAAACAGCAACATAATGGCAGGTCCTCAGACACATTTTATACCACAAGACAAGTTTTCACAGTTAGGTTGCTGATTTATTAACAAGGTTTATCATATGCAACGAGTTTTGCGATTATAAATGGTAATCCGGCCAAACAGCTCCCAACTGTTATTTTTCAGAGCTGATTGGCTGGAGCGGGATGCGGTCAAGATGTCGCCGGCAGGAATCCCGGCGGTTGAAATACCGATGCCGGAATCCCGACCGCCACAATCCCGACATATTCTCCCTCCGTGGGTGTCCACGACACCCATAGAGGGAGAATATAATAGTGTGCCGAGCGTGGCGAGCGAAGCGAGCCCGCAAGGGGCTGCGTTCCGCTCGCCACCCCTGTCGGGATTGTGTGGTCGGGATTCCGGCTGGCGGCATTTAGTACTGATCCCGCTGGAGCACCATTTATCATATGCAACGCATTTTAAAACTCATAGATAAATCAGCCACTTAATGTTTTATATTAACTTCTAGCATTATATTTTACGTTGTTTACCTATGATTTCTTCACTTAGGCATCACACTACAGCTGTCTATGAGGTGCATTCAATTACAGTCGGAACTGCCGTCTTGTCGGAAAGACAGCAGTTTCTGACTTTTTTAGGTCGCATCGTGATTCGACCTATTCAATGGGGCTGACATTTTTCCGACAGTTCGACAATTCCGATTAGCCGCGGATCCACCTGTTTTCTCGGATTTGCAGACAAATCCAACAGCTTTAGTCCCGTTTACGACAATGTCAGTCCAACTTTAAAAAAAGTCAGATTGACATTGTCGAGAACGTCCACAACCTGTCGGATTTTGCCGCAAGTTTAATACTGCATTGTCAGATCCTTTCCGTCGTAAAGGATCCGACATGCATTGAATAGTCCCCTATGTAGTAAACTGATCCACACCACTCAGCATCAGCCAGCCCCATAGTGTGGATTGGAAACACAAGCTGGTGTAAAAAGCTTTCTGGGTAATAAAAAAACTTCTCCGTACATGCTAGGAAAACACCTACAGTAAACTAGGCAAGTTTGTGAAATTATAATTCTGCACTCTTGTGATTACCTGACGCTACACAAATGATGGGCTTTTTCTATTGATGTGAGGTCCCATGACGTTTAGGTTGCTGAAAAAGAAGTGCATCTTGTGGACTTACAGTGAGAGCCCCTGTGTCTTCTCCTGGCAGCAAAGGACACCTTAAATGACTATTTGGGTGAAATTCAATTGTTTGAAAAGTCAGTTGGGTGTCTGTTTTTTCCTGTCTATTAGATAGGAAAAAGCAGACACCCAACCAACTTTTCAAACACTTGAATTCCCCCTTTGTGTTTCCTTACACCATCCATTATTTGTGGCTGGTCTGTTGGTATATCCATCTGTTTAGTAATCAGCCACAGAGCAATTCCTCTCCATTATAAGCTATTGAAATTTACAGGTACTCAGGAAGAGCCAGTAAGTGGGAGTCATTCTATAGTGTAAATACGGTACCTTTTGCACGTTCAAGATGCATTTTATAAGGCATACAGTTAAAAATATTGAAACAATTTATCACTCTCATAGTTAATTTATGCCATAAATGAAGCTAAGCTAAGCAATATTTCAGGAAAGTAGATGGAAATGTTAAATGGATGAATGGGAGGATCCTGACTTATTTGAATATGAAGTGACATTGTCACAGTATTCACCCTTAGCGTTTCCAGTCAGACATTAAATTATGCAGATTGATCCTAAGGCGGTAGTCCCCAAATTGGCATTTGGATGTATTGATGTGAACTCGTACAACTTGCCTCAGTACGCCATGTAATATGAGACACTGGGCACGATGGGCGTATTTTTCATGTATTTTTATCCAAAAATGTGTCTAGGATTCACCGGGAGACTGAGCTGATTAATCTGATATGTGACCCATGTATATCTGTGTGTGACTGAGTGTGTATACAGTGCACAATGAAACTTGGTGTGGAAGAAAACCGCAACCACTGCATAGTAGCACATCGGACACAGATCCAGACTTAATCGCACACAGGGCCTAATTCAGACCTGATTGGTGCTGTGCGTTTTCGTACAGCAGCCGATCAGGTCTGAACTGCGCATACACCGGCACCGCAGTGCGCCGGCGCATGCCAGACAGCCGACGGCCATCTCAGCCCTGCGATCGCCTCTGCCTGATTGACAGGCAGAGGCGGTCGCTAGGCGGGAGGGGGTGGGCCGGCAGCGTTTGGCCGCCGTTTTAGGGGCGCGCTCAGGGCAACATAGGCGTGCCCGGGCCGTGCGCGGGGTGGGCCGCGGCGGCTGTGTGACGTCACACTAAGCCGCTGCCACCCTCACAGCGACGAGTAGCTCCCGGCCAGTGCGCAGGAGCTGCGCTGGTAGGGAGCTACTCCTAAAGTACAAAAGCATCTCCACTGTGTGATGCTTTTGTACTTGTGCGGGGGGGGAGGTTAGGGCCTGACATGCAGGGCGGTCTAGCCCTGTGCTGGGTATCCCCCCACATGTCTGTGTGACTGATCGTAGATCAGGTCTGAATTAGGCCCACAGATATACAAGTGATGCATATCAAATGAATCAGCACATTCCTGGTGCTTCCTAGTCACACTGCGTTGTGCCTAAGATGCTTTTTAAAAAAAAGGCACAAAAAAGTTGCCTAGCGCTAGCATAGTTGCAATGGACCTGACGCATAAAGAGGGGCTGTTTGGTGCAATAGTGTATCTGTATATAAGAGCATGATTATTGCAAATAAGCACCAAGTGTTTTGCAACATATGTCACTAGACACTTGCCGGGTCGTAGATGCTCCATCATGGGTAGTGATTTTTCCTAAATCTTGTATCTTATTTGCATCGTAGCTGCATAGAAAGTTGCTTACAATGTACCTGACACATCAGATTAGTACTTTTATGCGAAAGACTTGATATATGTGTGTATAAAATTGCAGACTGAGCATAACAATATGTGGCAGGAGGCATGCCGCAGATATCCATCTCAGAACTCTGTATTTTGCCAATTTTACCCAGATTTGTGACTTAGTCGCACAAAGTAGTACATGTACAGCAAGCCCCCCAGTAGTCAGTGTACTCCTGCATTGTACTTTTGTTGCATAAGTGATGCGAATAAAATGCATATTTAAAGAAAAGGAGTTTGGCGCAGCTAAGTCGCAAAGTCCAACTATTGGGTAGGACCCATCTGAACTTACAAACACAAAATATATACATGTCTGTATGCTTTAACATGAAATACAATATGACACAACATTTTCAGTCACAGAATACAACACCTAAAACATACTTTAGCAGAAACATTGAGTTTCTGTCTGATATGATCCCACTTCCTGTGCTGGGTACGGTTGATATGGCTCGACTGGCCGACTAGGTTACATCCAGGCCAGGTCAACTTCACCATATTATTGATCTGAGAGGACAGAGGGGCAGATGTATTAAGCCCGGAGAAGTGATAAAGCAGTGATAAAGAGCTGGTAAGTTTTAGCTAATCAGCCACTGGCATTTTACCAACCCGTAATGACTGGCTGGTGCGTTATCACTTCTCCATGCTTAATACATCTGCCCCTATATAGCTACTATGACCACAGCTATAGACCCTTTGGCAACATAAATAGTTTAGGCTTACCTCCACAATGGTCACAGTAATCAAAAACCAAGGTGGGGGACAACCTGTGTAGTTATCATAAAACCATTTCCGGTCTATCTCCCTAGGCAAGGTCTCATAGGCAACGTGGCGGATCAGCCGCTGTGTGAGGCTCAAGCCAGGCTCTTCTAGAAGTGCTTTGTTACACAAGTGCCTGTTCCCCTGCAAGATTGCACAACGGAAACTGTTTGACCTCTTGTTGCTCATCTGAAAAATAAAGGTGACATGAAGAGGGAATTATAGAGACAGTATTAGAAAGAGCAGGAATTAGCCTGAGTGAGCTTTTCTTTATAATTTACTATTATAGAGATTTTATCATTTCTAATGACATAAGAATTATACAGATATGAGATTAGATATATGATAGGAGTGTATATAAATAATATGTGACATATAAATAGGGATAGTGACACACATAAATAGATATATTTTACCCCAAAAAAACGATCAGAACTTGTCAATTGTTTTTGTTAAGTACTAAAGTTTAAAATGTATTTTTACAAATATAGTTAAATACATTATATATATATATATATTTATTATACCACTGACTGACTCACTGACTTATCATAAAATCTCCGAAACGAGGACTAGGAACTTGAAATGTTGACAGTACTGTAGCTTTGTTTTATGATGTAGGTACCCACAAAGAAGAGATTTTTTCAAAAGTCCACCCCCAAAGGGGTGAAAAGTGTTTTTTTATAGATTCTTCACTATCTCTTAATCCAGATAAGATTTCGATTTGGTTTTTGCATATAAACGTTACCAAATTAAGTGCCTACATAGGTGTATATATTCTTAGCAGCATGTTAAGCTAGGTGTAAAAACAATCTTCATTCTGAGAATTCCTCTGATCCCATCAGACTATCATTTCCAGTTCAAACGGCTGCAGTTCCCGGTAAAGGTCTGCTACGCTATGACCATTAACAAAGCTCAGGGGCAGAGTATGAAAGTGGCTGGGGTGGATCTGAGGAGTGACTGCTTCTCCCATGGCCAGTTGTATGTTGCCTATTCCAGAGTCAGCTCCTCTGACAGCCTGGGTATTCTCCATCCTGAAGGAAAGACTAAAAATGTAGGGGGTCATTCCGAGTTGTTCGCTCGGTAAATTTTTTCGCATCGCAGCGATTTTCCGCTTAGTGCGCATGCGCAATGTCCGCACTGCGACTGCGCCAAGTAAATTTACTATGCAGTTAGAAATTTTACTCACGGTTTTTTCTTCGTTCTGGTGATCGTAATGTGATTGACAGGAAGTGGGTGTTTCTGGGCGGAAACAGGCCGTTTTATGGGTGTGTGCGAAAAAACGCTACCGTTTCTGGGAAAAACGCGGGAGTGGCTGAAGAAACGGAGGAGTGTCTGGGCGAACGCTGGGTGTGTTTGTGACGTCAAACCAGGAACGACAAGCACTGAACTGATCGCAGATGCCGAGTAAGTCTGGAGCTACTCAGAAACTGCTAAGAGGTGTGTGGTCGCAATTTTGAGAATCTTTCGTTCGCAATTTTAAGAAGCTAAGATTCACTCCCAGTAGGCGGCGGCTTAGCGTGTGTAAAGCTGCTAAAAGAAGCTTGGGAGCGAACAACTCGGAATGAGGGCCGTAGTTTACCAGGAAGTCCTTCAAAATTAAAGTTACACGCATGGAAATACTTGAAATTACGTAGCGAAGAACGGGTATTCAGTGAGTGGAGAGAGAGAGAGAGAGCTCTATATAAATGGTCAAGTCACATTATTATGACCACCAGCTAATAGCCAGAGTAACTGCCATGTGCAGCACAGAAAGCAGCTAGAAGGGCCGAACTGTCATTTTAGACACATGTCTGGTAGCCCCTGGGGTCATTTTGATGGTGAGCTACTCCACTGTAGCGTGTCGGTCGGCCCTCATGCACCTTCATAGCGGACATTCACCTCTCAGATTAATGGCATGTGGTGCTCTGCAGTTTCCATGTTGGTTATTCGCAATGGTGCCATTTGTCCAGTCTCAATATATCTTCACCACAGCAGCACGCGAACAGTTCACAAACTGCGCTGCTTCAGAAATACTGCCACCCTTGGCCCGAAAGCCGATAATCATCCCTTTTTTCAACTCAGATAAATGGCCCCTTTTACCCAGGACAGCAACGAGTGATATGTGTGCAGACGGCCTATCGCACACCTTATATACTCACCAAGCCAGCGCATTACACGTGACATACTTCATGGGCTATGCCAGAGGTTCCCAAACGCGGTCCTCAAGGCACCCCAACAGTCCAGGATTTAGGTATATCCATGGCTCAGCACAGAGGGTTAAATCAAATTGACTGACATACTAATCAAGTCACCTGTGGCCAAGCATGGATACATTTAAAACCTGGACCGTTGGGGTGCCTTGAGGACTGCGTTTGGGAACCTCTGGGCTATGCGCTGTTGACATCAAATGTAGGAGATGGTCATAATAATGTGACTCAACCGTGTATATCTCCAACCCAAAACAAATAGGTTCGCACAGTTTTCTGGGCTGCAATTTCGAGAGTGGTGTCGGCGGACACAGACCGCACATCACTCCCAGGGTGCCAAAGCAAGAGGAGGTTGTATGTGTGCTATCATGCACAAATTACCGACGATCAGTACTTTGTGCATGCGCAGGACCCGCTATAGGACAGAGATTTAATGGCCTCTGCAATGGGCGACTTGCGCGGCACCATAGGGGTCATAAGCAACCTGATGGTGGGAGAGAGATCTGACGTAGCTCGCATCACTACTGCAGCAGGAGGCATCTGCATGTAATAGACTCCTCCTGCAGCATCTATAAACAGCGCTATCACTGTTGCTTCCAAGTAAGCAGCAGTGACAGCAAATCCAACCGCACCTGAATGACCCCCATATTATAGAGAGAAATTTACAAGAGCTCAATAAGCTCTCTTGTATTTTTTTCACCCACTATACTCATAGGATCACTAATGTCTGGTTCTTATCAATGACCAGAGTGAATGTCTGAGGAGTGCAAACACTGGAAAGTGAGATGTGGCAGCGTAGAGTAGACAGAAGATGACATTATAAACAGGTTTATATAATAAGAATAATATTATTAATATATAATAACAACCCTGGTTTAAAAGAAGGCATAAATGTCCTGTAGGTGCAGACAGGGAAATGATCTGTGGAAATTAATGCATTGTGACCACAGTGCATAACTGAGTAATAATTGCAAGATGTCTGTGATTTCTATGCATAAGACAAGTTAGAAGACTGACAGCATAATTCTAACGGCTCCTGAAGGCAAGTACTGGGGTTAGGGTTAGGCACTAAGGGGAGGGTTAGGGTTAGGCTGCAGGGGTGGGGGAGGTTAGGTTTAGGCTGTGAGGGGAGCGGGGTTAGGATTAGGGGTAGGGTAAAATACATACCCAGAAACCATCGGGGCTGCCGGGATTTCATACCCAACCCATAATACCTATCCTAATTGTAGCTGAACCATTTTGATTGGTGCCAATAAACTGATTGCCCAATATAGATACCCTAGACCTTTGTACCAACTATATTTCAAAGGAAAACAAGGAAATACATCAGGTGGCTAGTTGAACTGGAATTCTGTGGATATCTCTGCTCCTACCTAGAGTTCATACCCTGAGTGAGGTTGGTTAACGGATTGCATTTGTCTCCATAGAGCAGGCTTTTTCAACCAGTGTGCCGTGGCACACTAGTGTGCCGCGACCGGTTGCAAGGTGTGCTGCGGAGCCAGAGCAGCTTCCTGCACCTTCAGAGTGAACTGTTGGCCCGGGCTCTTCTTAGAGGATCAGTCGTGCTCCGACCGTGACCTATGTCTTGAAGACGCGGCGGTGTGATATCATAGGTCATGGACGCTGCGTCTCACCACCCAGCTAGCCCACCCGCCTGCATACACATCTTCCAGTTCCTGCCTGCATACACTGCTTTCCTTGCCCACCCACATCCACACCTGCCCGACCGCCCGCTGCTCAGTATTTACTGCAATCCACTATGAACAACCCCCGCCACTGAGGGACAGGGAGGAGGACAGCTGACCAGTAGGGGCTAATATTTGTTATTTTATTTATCCTGTGGGGAACTATAGGATTTATGTGGGGAGAATAAGGATTTATTGGGGGAATAATGTGAATAATTCATGTGGGGAGCAATAGGATTTATGTGGGGAGAAATGTGATTGATTTATCTGGGGAGCAATAGGATTTATGTAGGGAGCAACATGATTTATGTGGGGAGCAATGTGATTGTCTTTTCTGTGTAGGGCAATGTATGTGTGTTATTCTTTTAACTGTGAGGGCCAATGTGTGGGGTTTTTTTTTCCTGTGGGGAACTGATGGTGCGCCTTGGCAATTTTAAAATATTGTCCGGTGTGCCGCGAGTAAAAAAAGGTTGAAAATCACTGCCATAGAGGTTAAACCTGTAGAGACTATGGACCCTGAAGAATAAACTGTGGAGGGTATGTCAGGGTCATCCTCAACAGCTGGGGCCTTAGGGAAAAATTATATTTACCATGGCAAGACGGGACACCCCTCTTTTGAAATATGAGGTGCCCACATAAAAGAGAGAGATGTACTAAGCTTTGATGAGTGATAAAAGGGAGAAAGATAAAGTACCAATCAATTAGCTTCTAATTATAGGGCCCCTCAGTGCTTACTGTCTGGCGATCATTAGACAAAATTACCCTGCACTACGGAAAACATACATTTTCTGTGTATTGGTGGGACAATTGCACCTGTACACATAAGGGTCCCTTAGCAGCTATTGGCTCGTGATCACCTATGCTACAGTGTACAGAAAAATGTTGGTTTCCATAGATGGGATAGGGCACATTGTGCCCTAACTCTCCTTACTGGCACACACATGAAGGCACCTTTTTTTCAGAAGTGTCTCTTCTTTCATAAAATGTACCCCTTACTAGTTCTTAGGAGATTACTAGACAATGACTTAAACTGCATTCACACACACATACAAAATTACACACATGGGGGATCTAAAGCCTAGATCTCCCACACATTCTATTAAAACAAAAAAATGGTTCCTTAAGATAATCAAAAATAGAGAATGAAATATATATATATTCAAATGTAAGGATTTCTGTGAATAACCACACATAAAATTCTGTTGATTGCAATTTTTGAAAGGTAAATTAACACTGAAGCAAGAACCCATTAAGTATTTATTTGTTTTCGTTCCCTTTCTTGAAATTTTAATAGAAAAACACTTTTTTGGCCATTTTTCTTAAATTTTATTTGACGCGTTAGAATGAGTAAAAATACTAATGATATTTTCAGAAAATATAAAGAGGGGTATCCAATTAGCCCCTATAACGTGATCCACGATCGCGGCTAATGTTATCGCACTTATCTCCCAAAAAATCGGCTTATCGCAGCCTGCGCACTCCCGTTTATCACACCTATCCTATTCTAAAATGGCGATAACAGGAATTGCACAATAATTCTAGCCGGCAAAAGCAGAGATAAGTATAGTAGAAACTGGGGAAATCTGCCTGTACCCCAACAAAAGACAAACTAGCATAGGAAAACATTATAGAAGTCTATTAGTGGCCACATTATAACGGTTTGGTGTCTTTAATTTGGGTCAAATGGCTGTTATATGCATTTTAAACATTTTTTTTAGAAAGCTATTTTTTTTCCAGCAAAATAAGTGCTCTCATTAAATTGAGGTACATAATAGTGGGTATAAGTATATATTTGGGTCATTTTAGGGGATTTTAGAAAAAAAAGGAAACGGACCGATTACTCCCACCTGCAAGTGTAAAAACACTTCTCCCACTCATAAAGCACCCCAATATACCTGTCCCATACCTTGTACCCCAATAGCTTAAAATACGGATTTTGCACTACTTATCACCATCTCTGAGATGGTGAATATAGGCCCTCATTCCGAGTTGATCGCTCGCAAGGCGAATTTAGCAGAGTTGCTCACGCTAAGCCTACGCCTACTGGGAGTGTATCTTAGCTTCTTAAAATTGCGACCGATGTATTCGCAATATTGAGATTACAAACTACTTAGCAGTTTCAGAGTAGCTTCAGACTTACTCGGCATCTGCGATCAGTTCAGTGCTTGTCGTTCCTGGTTTGACGTCATAAACACACCCAGCGTTCGCCCAGACACTCCCCCGTTTCTCCGGCCACTCCTGCGTTTTTTCCGGAAACTGTAGCGTTTTTATCCACACGCCCCTAAAACGCAGTGTTTCCGCCCAGTAACACCCATTTCCTGTCAATCACACTACGATCGCCGGAGCGAAGAAAAAGCCGTGAGTAAAAATACTATCTTCATTGTAAAATTACTTGGCGCAGTCGCAGTGCGAATATTGCGCATGCGTACTAAGCGGAATTTCACTGCGATGCGATGAAAATTACCGAGCGAACGACTCGGAATGAGGGCCATAAATCTCAGCAGTGAAGGTGTTAGAGTACATTTTCATACTCTTAATTCCTTATTTGTCTACAGATTAAATAAGAAAGTAACACAAATGCTGCTTGCATATTTACCCTGTGTGCTGAGAAAACTCTAAAGGTGCATACACACTTATCGATACAGTAAACAATATTGCTAATTTTCCCCCTCTTGAGCGATATCATTTACCAATTTACAATGTGTATCAGAGTGCATAAAATAAAGTGCTTTAAAATCCACTGTGTGTCCCGCTGTGTTTTTATATAGATTTTATTCGTATAATACGTTTTTCAAGTAGAATCTACTTTGTGTATGTGTGTGTGTTATGTGTTAGCTATAGATTTTATATATGCTACTGCTACTTTCTGTAGCTGAATTAACAGCATTATTGTAAACCTGTGAGCACTGAGGGGGCCGGGGGAATCAATTCTCCCCAGATTGTTATATTTGGTTTCTATGGGGGTTTCTGATCATTCAGATCTGATCGCTGCTGTGCGTTTTCGCACAGTGGGCAATCTGGTAGTAACTGCGCTTGCATATGCACCGCAATGCGCACACACATCAGACGACAACGGGCATCGCTGGTCAGCGGCAGGATTGGCGTTCGCAAGGTGACTGACAGGAAGAGGCCGTTTGTGGGTGGCAACTGAGCGGTTACTGGGATTGTTTGGAAAAACGCAGGCGTGCCCAAGCGTTTTCAGGGAGGGTGTCTGACGTCAGCTCCGGCCCCAATCAGCCTGTTGTGTTCACCGTTAGGAGTAAGTCCTGGGCTACGCAGACACTGCACACATTGAATTTTAGCAGCTCGGTGTACACATAGCATCGCACACTTGCACTGCGAAAATACACTCCAACCTTTAGGCGGTGACTATCTGAACGCAGGACAGCAAAAATCGCAGCCCAGCAATCAGATCTGAATGACCTCCTATGTTATTCTTATTGGCTGTTATTGGCTGCACCACCACAGAAAAAAAAAAATACTATACACACTATACATGGGCTCTTACTGCATTGTTATTATAAATCAAACTAGGGTAGAAGTCATCCTATCTTTTGATGTACCAAGCCTTATAGGCTGGAGCGTCAGGCCACCAATCAACCGTATTAATAGCTTTGCTTACATCCGCATGTAAGTGAGTATGGCCAGAAAGAGGCCAAATCTCAAAGCACCTAGATAAAGGGGAAGATTTATCAAATCTTGGATAGAGAAAGTGCCAAGTACCAACCAATCCACTTCTAGCTGTCATTTTTCTTGCAAAATCTGTAAAATGACAGAAGCTGATTGGTTGTTACTTTATATACTGTATATCTGTTTTATCTCTTTCCGTGGTTTGATAAATCTCCCCCAAAATGTTGGACACAATTCAAAATGTGTAGCACAAACCTAACACCGCTCATTCCTCAGCAAACACCATCTGAACAGTGAAGTATGTGGGTGGAAGTATGCTTTTCCTCATTGGGGAATTGGGCATCTTCTTAAAACTGAGGGACTGATGAGATACTGCAAGACAACCTGCATCAGTCTGCCAGAAAACTAAAGCGTGGGAGAAAGTTCACCTCTCAGCAGGTCAATAATCCCAGGCACAAGGCCAAAGCAACAATGGTGATTGGTGTGGTTAAACAACAAAAAGGTTTTATTCTAAAACTGTTATTCTAATTGAGCATATTTAGCATTATATCAGCCATCCAACCAACACGTTCAAATCTGCAAGGAATACTGTGCACTCCCAAACAGTGTGGAAATGTGGTAGAAACTTACTCTAACAAACAGTGCCGGCGCAACCCACTCAGCAAGGGTATGCAAAGCAGGGAGGCGCCAGGCTGGTGGAAAGGTGCTCTCTCCACTCTGAATCCCTGCTGTTGCTGCCGGCAGCTGCTGTGTCTAACTGTATGAAACACAGCAGTGGCACCGGCAGCGTGGAGCGCGGCTCCTCACTGGGAAGTAGCAGGGTGGTGGGGCTCCCACACACAGCCATGCTCGCTCCGTGTGACCCGGACCTGCTAAACAATGACACCTGGCCAAGCACACCTGACCCTCCGCAAGTGTACAGCCACGCGGATCCAGTAGGTCTGATGGTAGTGACAAGAGAGGAGGGCATATGAGAGAGGGAAGGCTGGAGAGGTGACAAGAGGGGAGGACATGAGAGGAAGGGAGAGCAGGAGAAAGGTCAGGAGGGGAGGGCATGAGAGGGAGGAAGGGCTGGATAAGTGACAGGAGGGGAGGGCAGTAGAGGTTACAGGGGGACAGGAGGGGTGAGCAAGAGAGGTGACAGGAGGGGAAGCTCAGTAGAGGTTACAGGGGGGACAGGACTGGAGAGCAGTAGTTGTGACAGGAGGGGAGGGCAGGAGAGGTGACAGGAGGTGAGAGCAGGTGAAGTGTGACAGGAGGGGCAGGATAAGTGATATGGGCCAGGAGAGGTTACAGGAGGAGGGACAAAAGAAATTACAGGAGGGGGAGCAGGAGTAGCTACAGAAGGAGGGGCAGGAGAGGTGACAGGAAGGAAGAGCAGAATAAGTGACAGGGAGAGGCAGCATCTGTCCTGTCACAGAAGGGGACAGGTGAAGGGTGGGAGAGGTGACAGGTGGGGAGGGATGGAAAGGTTTCAGGAGCAGGGGAAGAGGTGACAGAAGGGGAGAGCAGGAGCCAGGTGTACTGTAGAATGGCAGAAAGAAGTATTCCAGTAATATTCTGGTAAATGGCAACCAGGGCCAGCGTAACCCGCTCAGCTGGGATGGAGAGGCACTCTTCCCGTTCTGCTAGCCTGCTGTTGTTGCTGGCTGCAGCTGCACCTGTCAAAACTGTATGACAGGCAGTGGCACCAGTAGCGCGAAATGCGGCTCCCTGTGTCAGGCCCCTCCTTCTCTCCTCTCCGCTGCACCCATCAAGATGTATGACAGGGAGTGGTGCCCGCAGCTTTAAGCTGCGGATCTTCCGTCTCCAATCCACCCGTGTAAGTACCACACTCCTCCATCTCTCCCCTCCTTTGGGCAATATGTGTATAAGCGGCACTACTACTGTTAGCATTATGTTTATAAGCAGCACTACTACTGTTGGCATTGTGTATAAGCGGCACTACTACTGTTGGCATTATGTTTATAAGCAGCACTACTACTGTTGGCATTGCATATAAGGGGCAATACCACTGTGGGCATTATGTGTATATGGGGTACTACTACTGTGGGCACTGTGTATAAGGGGCACTACTGTGGACATTGTGTATAAGGGGAACTAATGTGGGCATTGTGTATAAGGGGCACTACTGTGGGCATTTTGTATAAGGGGCACTACTGTGGGCATTGTATATGAGAGGCACTAATGTGTAGCGTAACATGAATAAGGGACACTACTGTGTGTCGTAATGTGAATTAGGGACACTACTGTGCTGTGTAATATAAATCAGGCACTACGGCCCTCATTCCGAGTTGTCCGCTCGTTCTTTTTCTTCGCGTCGGTGCGATAAGTCGCAAACTGCGCATGCGCAATGTTCGCAGTGCGTCTGCGCCAAGTAAATTAGCACAAAAGTTTGGTATTTTACTCACAGCGTAACGAAGAATTTTCATCGTTCTGGTAATCGGAGTGTGATTGACAGGAAGTGGGTGTTTCTGGGCGGAAACTGACCGTTTTATGGGTGTGTGTGAAAAAATGCTGGCGTTTCTGGAAAAAACGCGGGAGTGGCTGGAGAAACGGGGGAGTGTCTGGGCGAACGCTGGGTGTGTTTGTGACGTCAAACCCGGAACGAAACTGACTGAACTGATCGCAGTGGCAGAGTAAGTCTCGAGCTACTCGGAAACTGCTAAGAAATTTCTAATCGCTATTCTATTTGCAATTCTGCAAACCTTTCGTTCGCAATTCTGCACAGCTAATATTCACTCCCAGTAGGCGGCGGCTTAGCGTGTGCAAAGCTGCTAAAAGCAGCTAGCGAGCGAACAACTCGGAATGAGGGCCTACGTGCGGTGAAATGATTGTGCTACTGTGTGGCGTAATTTGAAATGCAGGTACTATTGTGTGGCCACGCCCCTTTCTTGTGAGAACAAACACCTTTTTGGGAATGCTTTTGGTGCACGCTGTAAGGTATGAGGGAAGGCGCAAATTTATAGTTTGCAGGGGGAAACCAAATACCCTAGCACCGGCCCTGCAAACAGACTTATGTTACTGCAGCAAAAAGATGATCCGGTTAGGATCCCAGCAGTCGGAATCCCGACGCCAGGATCCCGACACTGCTCAGTATACCTACGCCGGGGCTCCAACATGGATCGCGATGCCCGCGCCGGAATCCTGAATCCCGGGATCCCAAACATGAGTATGCTGGGGGTTCTGCTGAGGGTAAGGCCACGCGGTGGGGGAGGGTCGGAGGAGGTTAGGTTTAGGCTGCGGAGGGAGGGTTAGGCTGCGGGGAGTCAGGGATAGGGTTATGCACCACCGGGGAGGGTTACGTTTAGGCTGCAATAGTGGGAGGTTTAGGTTTAAACTGCATGGAGGCGGGTTAGGGTAAGGCACCACCAGGGATGTTAGGGTCAGGCTGCGGGTAGGGAAGGTTAGGGGTGTTGGGGATTAGGGTTTAGGTACTTAGGTATCGGGATCCTGAGCGTTGGGATGCAGTTGACAGTATTCTGACCACTGGCATCCCAAGTACTGGGATCCAGATACCATCCCAAGTACCGGGATCCAGATACCATCCCATCCTATCAGATCTCATCTGCAGGAGTTGTATACTTCTGAAAGCAGTATTTTCCATTCTTGTATTGAAAACATATAGTGCCTGATTTAGAGTCGGACACTATGCCCATATGCAGGCAAACGGTTGCTGCTTTTTCCTCTGCACATACATCGGAGTCTCACCACGCATGCATAGCAATTTTGTAAGTACAGAGTAGCAATGCAGATTTGGACGTACAGGTGTGTTCATAGCTGGTGACTGGGAGATAACAGGAGAGTTGCTAAAAATGAATAGAGATGTTACATTTTATGGGAGGGCGCAGGTGTGTCGCTTAAAGCAGCTGCAGACAAAGAACCACTCACATAGGAGGCCATACTCAGATGGAGAAACTGCTCCTGCCATAGGGATGCTACAAGTGTCAATGCTGTGACCAATGATGCATCTAACGACGCACCAGATGGTAATGCAGCGCCTATAGATGCGGCAAGTGGGCGCCTTAGTACTTACACAATTGGTCGACAGATATACACCAGGGAATGGCTTAGCATAAAGACACAGACGCAACTGTGCCAAAAGACGCTCTGCATCCGACTCTGAATCAGGCCCATAATGGATTATGAGTTTGAAAATGACTTTAAAAGCCTTCAGGTTCAAAATAATACTGTCTGGAGCAATCTATGTAAATGTAATTTGTAACATAAACAAATTTGCTTTCAAGGGGTTGGATTCTCTTACAAGCGCTACATTACTGAAACCCCAACTCTACTGCCCTTTGTGACTTGTACCTGCAAACATAGCAGTGCATTACCTTCTGCTACCCTATTTCCATGTACATGCCCATATACATGCACGCGCCCCACAGGAAGCTGACTGCGGGGACAAATAGTCGCAGTCTGGATGAGGATGGCTACATATGTGGGCTCTCAGTAATTTTTACTTATTTTGGGAGTCTCTGAACAGTCTTAAAGGAAGATATATCCAAAGCAACCAATCAGCTTTAATTTTATAGACTGTGCTAGATAAATGACTATTAGAATCTGACTGGTTTCTTTGAGAAACTTACCCACCTTGTATCTCTACAAGAATTGGTATATATCCCCCTAAAAGATCTGACAGCTATGCATTTATTCAAGAAAACAATAGATGACAAAATGATCTGTCTACTGGTTCAACTGAATCTGTGTGAGGTTTCAGGGTGGAAGATCACAGTTGTGTCTTGATAGATTTAGAGCTTGAAATAGGTTTAGAGGATTAGTATTAGGTCTAGTTTTCATTCTTGACGTAGGTTAAGATTTAGAATGTGGGTTAATGTCAGGGCTGTGGAAAGATAGGGAATAAGACTATTAGTTGAAGATTGAACTTTGTAAGTTTTATTTTGCACAGTAAAATTTACCATTACTTTGCTCACACAACTTGAAAGTGTAGACCTAAAGATTGAACTGGGCATACTGTCATCCTATAGCGCTATGATGCTGAGGGAAAACCTCTTTTAGGGAAATCTAATGATGACCCTGTGCTCTTTTTAGCCATTTATTACAATGGCCCTGACTGCTTCCCAGGTCCACATCACCCACTAGCCAACCTGGTAGATCCTGGGGGCATGGCTTTGGTGATATAGAGGGGTAGGCATGAAGGATCTGTAGCCCTGGTTCGTGATTCTCTTGGCCAGCCTCTGAACAACCCTTCCCCAGCACAGCTACAGTACCTATAAGCTGCGCCAAGGATCAGTGATTGATTCATCCTAGACTCTTCCCACCCATAGCCCACTCCAGTCCTCCTGCAGGGTGGATAGCAATGGGTGAAGGACTGGAGATAGGGACACTCATTGCTATCCACTCTGCACATGTGATTGGTCACCTTTCAAGGACCAGTAAGTGTCTTGGGGGTGGATAAATGTTATGTGATACAGTTTTAACATTATGCAGGAGTGAGTAAATAAACCTGGGGATTAATGGAAGTGTATATAATGGGGGGACATTTACTAAGCAGTGATAAGAGCGGAGAAGTGAGCCAGTGGATAAATTTCGCCATCAACCAATCAGCAGCTCTGTATCATTTTATAGTATGCAAATTATAGATGTTACTTCAGTGCTGATTGGTTGCCATGGGCAACTTCTCCACTGGCTCACTTCTCCACTCTTGTCACTGCTTAGTAAATGTACCCCTAAGTTCCATATGAAAAGCATATTAGCATGGATGGATTATAAGGCAGTGGATAGACAAAACAGTAACATGCCTCGGCCCCATGTAGTCATAATCTGGCTTGCTCCTGCCCCATAGTTATATATTAAAACATTTTCATGCTTTAAAAAAAAAAAAAAATGTTCAACAAAAATGTACAAAGTGTACAAGGTCTCAGCACCTCTTGGTATAATATCAATCTATATTGTGTTTGGATATTCGGCCAAACAACTGAACCTTTTGCTGGCTACTCACTAGATTCAAAACATCCTGATAGCATATCTTCCCATCAGCATTGCTGTCCGCTAGGGCCAGAAGGACGTCCAGTTTGTGAGGATCCAGCTCGGAGCTGTGGTTTTGTAGCAGGGTCCAGAACTGCTGGGTGCTGATATATCCACTGCTCTCAGAATCAAACTGAAGGGAAAAAAAAACAGAACAGGACTTTTATTCCCATAGTTCTTCATCATGTGCGTTCCAGGGTTCCCCTGGCATGTGAGGTGAAATGTGCTGTGGGCAGATAATAAATCAGCAAACTTATTCAGCAGTTTATTTACCATACATTTATACAGAAGATAATCAAATACCAAAGTGGGGCACCTAGGGGCTGATTCATAGCTGGGAGCAAGGCAAAAAAAAAAGCACATTTTCACCTTGGTAAAACCAAGTTGCACTGCAGGTAGGGCAGATTTATAATGTGCGCACAAATGTAGTGTTGGGCAGGGTGGGTTCTAGCTGAACTCTGAATTGCAGTGTAAAAATAAAGCTAGTTATTATTGGTGAGCTATATGCTAAAAAAGCAGAGAGTACTTATCCTGTGTATAAAATAAATAAATGTGTGCGCCCTTGCATTGGCATTGCAACACGGCTTGTCCAAGTGCAAAGTTGCCTTTTTTTTGGTCTTAATCAGCCCCTTAGTACAGTGGTTCTCAAACTGAGTATCGTGGCACCCTGGGGTGCCTCAAGGCACTTGCAGGGGTGACTTGGATTGGTGGTCCAGGACCAATTCAAACTATTTATGGTCAATGTAAATCGGCAAACCCAGTGCTGGTGCCTGTAAATCATAAAATATGTGGACAAACAGAAGCAAATCTTGTCCCGCACCACACAACTGAATCTAAGGCTTACATATTTACTTAATTTAAGATTTCTTACTAACTTTCTCAATAAGAAACTTTTGGCTTAGGGGTGCCGTAATAAACAATTTTGATACTCTAAGTGCGCCATGATTTAAAAATGTTTGGGAACCACTGCCTTAGTACTGTATATATTAGAGAAGGACACAGAAGCAAAACACATTTGATACATATAATCATAAACCATGACACAATAACATTAACATACACAATAACGGCACACAACAAACATGACAGATGACATCATTTCAGACACTTCGGGAGCCACTGGGGAAGCTTTTCTGCATCACTTGTAATAGATAACACTTTGCATCATTGTAATGACTGATGGGTTTCGGGCACTGTAAATAAGGGAGACTGGGACCTAGTTTTGTAAATCTGGGAAAAGATGGACATGGGTGGGTGCTGGAAAAAAAATCACTAAACACTAATACAGCACATAGATCCCACGGCATAGCTGCGTGTGAGACACACAGCATCAGAAATGTATTGGGAATGGGTTGCATTGGGAATATGCTGAGCCTTCCTGGGCATCAGCTAATCAGACGCACAGATATGCTGCATCTTATGAGCTTGTTATGAGAGTGTCACAGGCAGGTAGCCTAAGTGGTTGCGTACACAGATGCTTAAAACTCCTTACTCAGGCAGAAAATCTGCACCTACCTTAGGGCAGGTACAAGTTTTGAGGATGCGTACCTACCTAAAGATGCTCTAATTAAGCGTATTTGTCCTTGTACAGTCGGACGCACAGTTGTACACCAGAGGAAGAACTGATACTAGAATTAGCATATAGTCGCATACACCAATATGGGCCTGATTCAGAGTTGTACACAAACCTCATGGTTTAAGTAGAACTCTTATGGCAGGAGGACTGTGCATGTGCAGAACGGGTCCTGCATAGTCGCACACAGTGCCTCCAGTTTGGCAGCTTGATTAACAGACTGCGCCAATTTAGGGGCTGGGAGGGGGTGGCAGCGGGCAGCTTTCCTGGTAACTACGGCGTTTCATCCCCGTTGTCTGCGAGTGCCTGCATCTTCTGACAAAGCTTTACTGACCTTGGCTACCGATCTAAGATGGCCATCTGTGTAACCTGATGGGCAATGTTCTCGCAAGTGATCCAATGGCTGCGTTGCAGCTGCTACTGCTTTGCATTCATCTCTGAATCAGGCCTTATGGTAAAAGGCCGCTCATAGGTGGTGAGTTTCTTCAGTATCAACTTAAAAATGAAGACTATAACCCTTGCTGTGTGTGGGATGCTTAGGATTGCTGATCAGACATATCCCTGGGCAGCTCCTGAAGAAATATGGCATTACTCAGAGATTGCTAATTGTGGAAATGACATATTCCTTCAGCACCAGCCACAAAGGGTGATGACAGTGTGAAAACAAAAAGCACATGTGTAGCCTGATTGGACCAGGGAAGTGAACAGACAGAGGTGGAGCATGCACCATATAGAAATGTTCTGGTTTAAATACTCAAGGCAGTACCAGAGATTGCAGAACAGCCAAGACTAATCTCTGGTCATGGTGCTGCCACATCTTGGGTCACCTCAAGACTGCTAGCATAGCCATTGAGTTTATGATTGCATACACCCAAGCAGCGTAAACAGAAACCTGATGCCACACGCAGCCTAGCAGTGGACTAATTGGAAGCTAGTCACTTTGCCATCTTGAAAATGTCTCTGCTTGGGTTGTAGTTGGGAATAGAGTCCACAATATGCCACAACATTGTGTGTTAGGGAGGCCTGGTACTATGCAGGGTGTGGTTGGAAAGAATACAGGCCAGGTATTCGGTCTTGTCAGCTTGTTTTAAAAAGGTATCAGACAGAAGGAATAGGACTCCTGACAGCGAACTAGTCGCCCAGGTGATAGATACTGTTACTGTTTGTGGTCCTGGAACTTAGTGGTCACTGGAGAAGACCCCCTTTGTGATCTGCTATGTGACCGGTGAACTTTCACCCGGTGTATGTTATCCATGTCACAGTACTTTATATTTGCTACTCTCCTATCTTGGCGACAACATTTTGGGATCCTCCCAGAGCACCACTTTAAATGCAACAACGGACTAAAGACCCACAGATATGCTAAATAAATTGCAACAGGAGAGACTTATGTGAGATTACTTTCATGAACTTTTATCTGTAAGCTACTAATGTTTAATGAACTGAGCATGATATTGCTTTTATGGTTAAATAATGGAATTTTTATATATACATTTTTATATATATATATGCACAGATACATATGATTGAGTGACATGAGGAGTTAGTTACACCAATGGCTTGTCTTGTCAGGTAATGAAATTAAATTTTGCAGGGGCATCCCTTGCTTTGCAGGAGCACACAGCCTTTATATCCAGCAAAGGACCTCATTTTTTTATTAACTCTCCCGATGTCCCCTCAAACTCATAATTAAGAAAAAAAAACATACAGACACTTAAGTGATTTGTAGATAGATAGATAGATAGATAGATAGATAGATAGATAGATAGATAAAGGAGACAGTCCTAAAGACTTACATTAAAAACCTAATCACAGATTGCTTTTCCAGGATTAGTTCCAAAGCACCGTGCAGCGAGCATGCACCTGAAAATCATTAAGTAGATGCACTTGCGCATATAAAGAAAAATGCATGCACTTTTTGTAGTTTCTAAATAGAGATTCTCATCAGCTATAGGGTGAGGAGGCTTTCCTGCATGGCCACGGTCTTCAGGAGAAACATGTATAACTTGGGGTTCTAAGACAACCATGGCTGGCTTTTGCAGTTTGTGTCAGGTGGTAGAGGCTACTGTATACCTTTGAGTGTCATCAATGTTGTGTTTATATTATTTTGTTTATCACATTTTCTCTATTCGCGCTGCTATGAAATGTTTGATGCAAAGGTCTCTTCCTAGATCTCTATCAGAGGCACAAGGCTTTTCTTGTCTTTAGAACTCTATGAACTTCTCAGTTCTCTTCTTTGTGTGTCAGATAAGGGGCAGACTAGACGTACCAAGTGGTTCTTATTTGCCGTCACATCCTATGTTTCAGATCTCTAAAACTTCACAGGTCTCTTCTTTTTTTTTTTTTTTTAAAGAATATTTTATTGGGTGAATTAGAATTGAGTTACAACTCGTGAGAGAAAAAACAGTAGGCTTATTATAATATCTTAGCTAAATATCGTTATACTGTAACAAGCGTCTGCGGTCCAATATATATCATCGAAGATCAATAGGAGTGTAACTCATAACATTGAAATAAAATTTAACATTTTATATATATGAAGATGAATATACTGGTCATAAATCTGGTAGAAAAGATATATGTAGTAGATTGTAGGAAAGATGAAGGAGGAAAGTAGTATAGAACGTTAGGGATTATTTATGGGGGGGAGACAGGGAGGTAGTAAGGGTGCCGATAAAGAGAATAATAGAGAGAAAGGGGGAAAGAGAAAGGGTGATAAAGTGGGGGGGGGGGGAGGTAGGGTCGGGGATAGGATTCATAAAATCGAAGATGCAATCATATAATACAAGTAGTGGGGGGGGGGTTTGCCAGTCGGGGTGTAGCATCGTGCTAGGTGAATTCAGATGGTTTTTAGATGGTTGACAGGGGAGGTTCGGCGTTGTAGTAATCGGTCCAAGGTGACCAAACGCGGATAAATTGAGTCGGGGTGTCATGAAGGACTGAGGAGATTCATTCTAGTCTGTAAGTTGACCATATGGCGTTAATTGTAGCTGGGACGGGAGGGGGGGTTGTGGATTTCCAGTGCGATGCAATCTGACACTTCGCTGTGTTAAGTATGTGATTGATTAGTTTGAGCGTGGGACGTGGAAGGTTGGGGATTGGTCTGGCTAAGAGAGAATAAAAGGGTGAAGAGGGCATGTCAAAGTCAGTGATATGTTTAATTAGTTTGTGCATTTCCTTCCAGTATTGACTTATAACTGGACACGTCCACCAAACGTGTATTAAGGATCCTCTCTGGCCACATTGTCGCCAGCAAAGATCCGAGGCATCCGGGAAAATTGCACGGAGTCGGGTCGGCACTAAATACCATCTGGTATATAGTTTGTAAGCATTCTCTTTAATGCCCACTGAGATTGAGCATTTTGATATGGCCAGTTTAATTAGGGACCAGTCTTCGGGGGTGAGAACTTCCCCCGTGTCATTCTCCCATGCCAGTTCGTGGGATTCCTTAGTAGGTTGATTGTGTGATAGTAAGATCTGATAGATTGACGAGATAAGACCTTTAGATAGGTGGTGTGAGCGACACAGGGATTCGATAGCTGAGGTGGGTGTGACGGGGGTGCCTGGGGAAGGACGGTGGAGCGAGTGGTGGAAGTGTCGGATTTGTAAAAAAACTCTGTGGGGGAGGTTAAAGCGCGATTGTAGAGTAGCAAAGTCCGGGAAGGTATGTAGGGGAGCTAGATCCAATAGAAACAAAATATAGTGGGCAGTCCAATGTGGGAAATGACTGTGGTCTATACCAGGAGTGAAGATAGGATTGTTCCACAAGGGGACCAAGAGGGGGTGGGATGAGCGGAGTTGGTATAATCGTGTGCAGTAGTCCCATATGGATAGCGTGAATCGTGTTGTGGGGAGCATGGTTGAGGTTGGCGGGCGTTGTGTACGTAGGCACCATAAGAGGGTGGAAGGGGAGTATACCGATAATGTGTGAGCTTCTATATGTGTCCAGACTTTCTGGTTGGGCGGGGCGTGCCAGTGGATGCATGATGCTAGTTGGGTGGCTCGGTAGTATTTAATTAGATCAGGTATGCCTATACCTCCTGTGGATTGATGTTTGTGTAGTATTCGCATCTTGACTCTCGGTTTTTTGGTTGCCCATATGAAATTTGAAATGTTGCGCTGTAGATTTTTAAGGATTGACGTGGGGATGTGGATTGGGAGCGTCTGCCATAAATATAATAAGCGGGGTAGGACGTTCATTTTGATCGCCGCAGTACGTCCGAACCATGAGATATATTGTTTATTCCACGCTACTAGATCTGTTTTGATGGAGGCAAGTAGTCTTGGGAAGTTGGCTGCATATAATCGGGGATACGATTTTGTTAGATAGACTCCCAAGTATTTAAGCTTCTCAGGTTGCCAGCGGAACGGGAAGTTCATTTGAAGAAGTGTTAAGTCTGAGTGAGGGATGTTGATGTCTAATAATTCTGTTTTATCTGTGTTGATGTTATAATTTGAGTGTGAGCCATAAATGTGCGTCTCAGCAAATAAGGTTGGGAGAGAGTCAGTGGGGTTGGTCAGTGTCAATATTACATCATCCGCATACATTGCTATCTTGTGGTCTGAGTGACCTACTTCTATACCCGTGATATTGCTATTGAGCCTTATTCTGGCTGCGAGAGGTTCCATGACAAGGGCAAACAACAAGGGAGAGAGGGGGCATCCCTGTCGGGTGCCGTTTTTAATTTGGAAGGGCTCAGACGCGAGGCCATTTACTAACACGGAAGCGGAAGGGTTGAGATAGAGCGAGTTAATACCGTTGAGAAAAGCGCCTCGAAATCCCATATGGTGTAAGGTTTGAGTCAGAAATGGCCAAGCCACCCTGTCAAAGGCTTTCTCAGCGTCGAGCGCCACCACCAGGGTCGGCAGTGAGCGGGTTGTTGCTATTTGAATAAGGTTGATCAGACGCCTCGTATTATCGGATGCTTGTCTGTTAGGGATAAAGCCCACCTGGTCTGGGTGAACCAAGGACGTCAAAATAGGGGAAAGGCGCATAGCAAGAATCTTAGCGAAAAGTTTTAAATCGACATTTAAAAGAGAGATAGGCCTATAATTGCCCATCTCTAGTGGGTCTCTCTGTGGTTTAGGGATAATTATGATGTTGGCCCTGGTGGTGGCGTCATCGAGCGTGCCTCCCTCCAGAAGTGAGTTGAAGAGTGGACGAAGCATAGGTAGCAGTGATTCTGCAAATTTTTTGTAGTATAGGGCGGTGAAGCCATCAGGCCCTGGCGCTGCAGAGCGGCGTAACGATTTAATGGCTAATCTAATCTCTTCATCAGTGATCGTTGCATTAAGGCTTTGAAGCTGTGCTACGGATAACGTGGGTAGAGAGCATGAGTTCAAATATTGAGTGAGAGAGGTGATGTCTGAGGGTACGGTAGAGGGGTTGTGTGAGAGATTGTAAAGTGATTTATAGAATTGACGGAATTGTCTGGTCATAACTTGAGGGTCATGGGTAATAGTGCCGTCTGTACATTTTAGCTTAAGAATATGGTTACGAGTGCGTTTAGCTCGCAGCTTGCGAGCCAAGATGGTGTCTGCTTTATCTGATTTTTCATAAAAAGTTTGTCGAACCCACAACAGAGTTTGTGCTGCCTTTTTAGATAATATTTGCGACAGTTGTCCCTTAACAGCGAGTATTTTTAGATAAGTGCGTCTTTTAGGATGATTGTGGTGTAGGTCTGTCAGGGATGTTAGTGTCTTTTCTAACTCTAGTATGCGTGACATCTCTGACTTCTTAGATGCAGATGACAAATTGATAAGGGTGCCCCGGAGGGTGGCCTTGTGAGCTTCCCACAGGATGGATGTGGGGATATCAGGGGTAGTGTTGAGGGTAATAAAATCCGTGAGAGCTGTAGTGATAGTCTCAATATTTGATTGTTTCAAGAAGAGGGATTCGTTCAGTCGCCAGTGGCGAGTGGGTCGGGGGCCTACCTGAGAAGAAATTTCTAGTTCGATTGCTAGGTGATCTGACCATGGTACAGGGAGAGTCTGAGCGCCTGCAAGAGATTGAGATGTGGCACGGTCTACAAAGAAGTAGTCAATGCGAGTGTGCAAGTCATGGGGGGAGAGTAATGTGTGAAACCTCTCGCGTTGGGGTATTGTACTCTCCATGCGTCATATAGATCGTGAAGGGCCAATCGTGACATGAGCGCCTTAGATGTCTTGGCATGTTTGGGGGGAGTGTTAGAGGGGCGTGATCTATCTAGTTTGGGGTTTGTGATAGTATTAAAATCCCCTCCTATAATGATAAGTCCTCGGGGCATCTGGGTAAGTTGATTAAAGAATGTGGCATAGAGGGAACCTTGTTGGTCATTAGGGGCATAGACTGAGGCCAATATAATTGGGGCGTTGTTATACGTACCCTTAAGGATAAGAAACCGACCCAGTGGATCGGAGATAGAGTCATGTATGGTGATCGGCGTATTGTGGTGGATGAGAATTGCCGTACCTCGGCGTTTAGCGTTCATGGAGGAGTGATAGGCCGTGAGATATTGTTTGGTCGTGAGGGAAGAGTGGGGGGTCTTGAGATGTGTCTCTTGCAGCATTACAATGCTAGATTTACGCCTGTGAAGGTATTGGATGGCCATAGCCCTTTTAGTTGGGGAGTTAAGACCGTTTACATTGAGAGTTAAAACTGTCAACTTCATGGTGGGTCAAAAGAGAAAGAGCACAGTAGCAGATGGGATTCACATCCCGACTGGCGGAAAGGGCAGGGAGGGAGAACAGGGAGCAGGTTAGAGATAGTGAGAGAGGGGTTAAGAGTCAGGGGGAAGAAAAGGGGACCTACTCCTTTAGTGGAGCTCGGTCCATTGTAGGCAGAGGGAGTGTCGTCCTGACACATCCATCTGAGTGTGAGGGTGTGTAGAAACAGCAAAATTCGTTGAACGTGAAGTTTAGTGAACATATCAAGTTAACGTCTAAAAAGAACGTCTAAAAAGAAGAACGGGGTGGCCTAGGGGAGAACAGGGGACAACATCAACACGGCAACATATTGATGCCTGAGGCGAGAGGGTAAAGAGAAAAGGTAAGAAAAAAGTGCGCCAGGATTGTCTTATAGGACCATTATCAAACTTATTGTTAAAGAACATCAGGAGGTATATGAAGAATTAACATTAATAGAGTATGGAGCAGAATTTTCTATGTTAGCGTGTCTAATGTAATTGATGTGATTAAATTAAGCCGGGGTCCATTCCTTCGATGGCGCCAGGGGTCTAGAAGGTGAAGTAGATTGTTGGCTTATTTCTGGTGCATCTTCTAGGAGACCAAACGACTTTAGTAAATCGTATCCTTGATTTGGGGTCTTGACAGCGTGGGTCGTGCCATTTCTGTTGACCAATAATTGGAAGGGGAAGCCCCACTTGTATTTAATAGAGTGGGTCCTCAAAGTCTTGGTGATATTCAATAGATCTCTCCTTTTCTTTAGGGTCGATGGTGCCAAGTCCTGAAAGAGTTGAAGTTGAGACCCAGAATGGGAGACCGTCGAGAGCCCTCTAACAGCAGCCATAATTTGCTCTTTCGCTTTGAAATAGTGAAAGCGGAGGATAACGTCCCGTGGTGGTTGGGTCGAGGGCGGTTTTGGGCGGAGGGCCCTATGGGCTCGGTCCAGGTGAAGAAGGTCCACTGAGATGTCAGGGCTTATGTGGAGAAAAAGGTCCTTTAGGTAGGCTGGTAGTGCGTCGGCAGTTATTGTTTCCGGGATGTTGCGTACGCGGATATTATTCCGCCTATTTCGGTTTTCGATATCCTCGAGCTGGTCTTTATATGTTTCCATCTCTGCCCGTAAATCTGTAAATTCTTGATCCATGACGCTTTGGTATTGACAAATTTCATCTACCTTCTGTTCCAGAGTGCCCGTTCTGGAACCTAGGTCTTCCAATTCCGATTTAAAATCTGCTAGGGCCGATCTCATCTCTGATTGTATCGTTTTAGTGACTATGGCGATCACATCTTGAGCCGACAAAGGAGGGTCGGTACGAGAGGCACCAGCCATGTTCAGATTGCTTTCAGCTATAGGTGATTGTTTCGGCAGAGAACCCGCTTTTTCCCACGCCCTGATAATACTGGGTTTGGATGGAGCAGGGGCCTTTCGGCGCTTCTGTGGCATTCCGTGAGAAAAAAATAAAGTGAAAAATGGAAAGTTCTGTAATACGGAATGAATGCTATGGGGCTTCCCATGAATAAATGGCAATTAAGGTCTCATTGAAGTAGATGCATTAGAGGCAGATGGTGTTAATAATGGCAGCGTGTAGTTGTGCCCCTGTTCTGGTCAGGCCACCCCATGATCTAGAGGTAGATCTTCATCAGGCGAATTAGTGGAGGCGCATGTAGTGAGGAACTGGGCTCTGTAAGATAGGAATGGAATGGAGGGCGCGGGTGAGCAGCACCATCCAGAGGGAGGGGGGGGGGGGGGGTTCAGGTGCTGTGCTTTGAGGCGGTGATATATCGGCCGGTGTCTCGAGGGCCGTGTGTGTGTGTGCTCTCTGTGAAGCTGAGGCACAGGGTCCCAAGGAGTGTCCAGCGGGGTCCTTCAGCCAGGATCCTCAGTATCAGATGAGGGCGGTGTTGGCGGTGTGAGGTTGCTGTCTCTGCCACCTCCAAGATGGCCGTCAAGCGGGTCCGTTTAGAGTGCGGGGGTAGAGTGCAACTGTATCCTGGCAATTCAGGTAGAGGTGTCCAGTGGTGAGCGGTGCCCTGTATGGGGCGCACTGGGCCCGGCCGGGCAATGCAGACGGTGTTGTGGTGCTTATTGACAGTGAATGCCACCTCCAATATGGCCGCCGTGCTATGCACTCGTGATAAGAGTGCTAAATTACGTACAGGGTGAGCGTGTGTAGCTGTGGGGGGCTGTGTACCTTTGGGGGGGGGTCCGATGGCGGGGAGGTCCCTGCAGTATGTGTGTGGAGATTTGCGTCGGTGGTGTGGAGCTTGTTGCGGCCGGACGCCACCTCCAAGATGGCCGACGGCCGGGTCTGAGCTCCGAGTGTGGAGGAGATGCGGCGAGGACCGGAGGTCTGGCAGGCCCAGCAAACACGTCCGGCGGTGAGCGGAGCCCGGAGCCGTCGGGTGGAGAGTCTCACCGGGTCTGTGCGGTAGGTGCAGCTTGCAGTGTGGGGCCCGTCCTGAAGGTCTGCCCCTTCCAATATGGCCGCCGGACGGAGCTCTCCTGGTTGAAGCAGCACCGTTTATTATGTGAGGGTGTTTATCAGCGGCAGCAGGAGGTGGGTAAGCACCTTTGGGAGAGGGGGTCCTGCCTCCGGCGGGTATTCAGCAGTTTGCGGGTCGGCGGGAGGCCGCGCCGGGTCTTCACTAAAATCGAGGCCCCAGGCTGGAGGGTGCGACTGGGCCTCAATCCGCAGGAGCTATTTCCAATCGCTCCCCGATTCCGAGGTCGCAGTCCAAGTCACTCCCTGAGTGCTGCAGGTGGGGATCTATAAACTGGGGGGCTTTGTGAGGGGTTTGGGTTAGAAAATAACCAGTTTAAGCCTCTGGGAGTGGGGAGCTCAAGGCAGTGTGTCTGTTCCTCACAGTAGCTAGGCCACACCCCCCACAGGTCTCTTCTTTATGTGTCCAAGGCACTATATACCTCATAGGTATCTTCTATCTTTGTCTAGAACTCTGTTAGCCTTATAGCTCTCTTCTTTCTTTGTCTAGAACTCTATAAACCTCAAAAGTCTCTTCTTCACATTTCCAGAACTATAAAACCCTCAAAAAGGTCTTTTTGTCATGTACTGGGTCCCACAAGTGTAGTAAAAACTAACAAAAGAGCAATGGGATTCAGTCTTTACACATTTCATTCACAAAGAAGTCTTTGTTATCCACTGAGACTTCCAGCTGGGAAGAACCCCAGACGAGAGGGTCCCAGATGGCAGTTAGCACAAACCCTGGAGTATGAATTGATAATCCTCTTATGTAAAGAAGCTGCAAGGAACAAGCATAAATATCTTTAATCTTGACACAAAAGGCTTTTGTTTGTGAACAAATACAGACAAATGCTTTTAAGGGGCTTCCAGTCTAGCACAGTCACTTTATATTATATGAGACGGCTGGCAGGTGCTGGAGAATCATCAGAAAATCCCCCTATTTGCAATCACTATTTTTGTTGTGCCAATAATCTGGACTCATCACATAAGCAGCACAGGGAGGCGGTACATGGCTTACACTACTTCTTAAAATCAAAACAGTACACAGACATATGGCTGGTCTCTCAAGTTAGTACCCTTTGTAATTTAGCTGTGCATGTGTAATTGCTTATGGCTACATATGGCAGATACAAGCAATGTTTTTTCTCGGCTATTCGTTAAAATTCTCTTTCTGAGACCGTGGTTGGTGAAGACTGTAAAAAAAATAAGATTTTACTTACCGATAAATCTATTTCTCGTAGTCCGTAGTGGATGCTGGGACTCCGTAAGGACCATGGGGAATAGCGGCTCTGCAGGAGACAGGGCACAAAATAAAAGCTTAAGGATCAGGTGGTGTGCACTGGCTCCTCCCCCTATGACCCTCCTCCAAGCCTCAGTTAGGATACTGTGCCCGGACGAGCGTACATAATAAGGAAGGATATTGAATCCCGGGTAAGACTCATACCAGCCACACCAATCACACCGTACAACTTGTGATCTGAACCCAGTTAACAGTATGATAAACGCAAGGGAGCCTCTGAAAAGATGGCTCACAACAATAATAACCCGAATTTTTGTAACAATAACTATATACAAGTATTGCAGACAATCCGCACTAGGGATGGGCGCCCAGCATCCACTACGGACTACGAGAAATAGATTTATCGGTAAGTAAAATCTTATTTTCTCTGACGTCCTAGTGGATGCTGGGACTCCGTAAGGACCATGGGGATTATACCAAAGCTCCCAAACGGGCGGGAGAGTGCGGATGACTCTGCAGCACCGAATGAGAGAACTCCAGGTCCTCCTCAGCCAGGGTATCAAATTTGTAGAATTTAGCAAACGTGTTTGCCCCTGACCAAGTAGCTGCTCGGCAAAGTTGTAAAGCCGAGACCCCTCGGGCAGCCGCCCAAGATGAGCCCACTTTCCTTGTGGAATGGGCTTTTACTGATTTTGGCTGTGGCAATCCTGCCACAGAATGTGCAAGCTGAATTGTACTACAAATCCAACGAGCAATCGTCTGCTTAGAAGCAGGAGCACCCAGCTTGTTGGGTGCATACAGGATAAACAGCGAGTCAGATTTTCTGACTCCAGCCGTCCTGGAAACATATATTTTCAAGGCCCTGACAACGTCAAGCAACTTAGAGTCCTCTAAGTCCCTGGTAGCCGCAGGTACCACAATAGGTTGGTTCATGTGAAATGCAGAAACCACCTTAGGTAGAAATTGAGGACGAGTCCTCAATTCCGCCCTGTCAGAATGAAAAATTAAGTAAGGGCTTTTATATGATAAAGCCGCCAATTCTGACACACGCCTGGCTGAAGCCAAGGCTAACAGCATCGACACCATCCATGTGAGATATTTTAAGTCCACAGTGGAAAGTGGTTCAAACCAATGTGACTTTAGAAAACTCAACACCACATTGAGATCCCAAGGTGCCACTGGAGGCACAAAAGGAGGCTGTATGTGCAGCACCCCTTTTACAAATGTCTGAACTTCAGGTACTGAAGCCAGTTCTTTCTGGAAGAAAATCGACAGGGCCGAAATTTGAACCTTAATGGACCCTAATTTCAGGCCCATAGACAGTCCTGTTTGCAGGAAATGAAGGAAACGACCCAGTTGAAATTCCTCTGTAGGGGCCCTCTTGGCCTCACACCACGCAACATATTTACGCCAAATGCGGTGATAATGTTTTGCGGTTACGTCCTTCCTGGCTTTGACCAGAGTAGGAATGACTCCTTCTGGAATGCCTTTTTCCCTCAGGATCCGGCGTTCAACCGCCATGCCGTCAAACGCAGCCGCGGTAAGTCTTGGAACAGACAAGGCCCCTGCAGTAGCAGGTCCTTTCTTAGAGGTAGAGGCCACGGTTCGTCCGTGAGCATCTCTTGAAGTTCCGGGTACCAAGTCCTTCTTGGCCAATCCGGAACCACGAGTATAGTTCTTACTCCTCTCCTTCTTATGATTCTCAGTACTTTTGGTATGAGAGGCAGAGGAGGGAACACATACACTGACTGGTACACCCACGGCGTTACCAGAGCGTCCACTGCTATTGCCTGAGGGTCCCTTGACCTGGCGCAATATCTGTCCAGTTTTTTGTTTAGACGTGACGCCATCATGTCCACCTTTGGTTTTTCCCAACGGTTTACAATCAGGTGGAAGACTTCTGGGTGAAGTCCCCACTCTCCCGGGTGAAGGTCGTGTCTGCTGAGGAAGTCTGCTTCCCAGTTGTCCACTCCCGGAATGAACACTGCTGACAGTGCTATCACATGATTTTCCGCCCAGCGAAGAATCCTTGCAGCTTCTGCCATTGCCCTCCTGCTTCTCGTGCCGCCCTGTCTGTTTACGTGGGCGACTGACGTGATGTTGTCCGATTGGATCAACACCGCCTGACCCTGAAGCAGAGGTTTTGCTTGACTTAGGGCATTGTAAATGGCCCTTAGTTCCAGAATGTTTATATGAAGAGATGTTTCCATGCTTGACCACAAGCCCTGGAAATTCCTTCCCTGTGTGACTGCTCCCCAGCCTCTCAGGCTGGCATCCGTGGTTACCAGGATCCAATCCTGAATGCCAAATCTGCGGCCCTCTAGTAGATGAGCACTCTGCAGCCACCACAGGAGAGACACCCTTGTCCTTGGCGACAGGGTTATCCGCTGATGCATCTGCAGATGCGATCCGGACCATTTGTCCAGTAGATCCCACTGAAACGTTCTTGCATGGAATCTTCCGAATGGAATCGCTTCGTAAGAAGCCACCATTTTTCCCAGGACCCTCGTGCACTGATGCACTGAGACCTGGCCTGGTTTTAGGAGGTTCCTGACTAGCTCGGATAACTCCCTGGCCTCCTCCTCCGGGAGAAACACCTTCTTCTGGACTGTGTCCAGAATCATTCCTAGGAACAGTAGACGTGTCGTTGGAATCAGCTGCGATTTTGGAATATTTAGAATCCACCCGTGCTGACGTAACACTACCTGAGATAGTGCTACTCCGACTTCTAACTGTTCCCTGGATCTTGCCCTTATCAGGAGATCGTCCAAGTAAGGGATAATTAAAATGCCTTTTCTTCGTAGAAGAATCATCATTTCGGCCATTACCTTGGTAAAGACCCGAGGTGCCGTGGACAATCCAAACGGCAGCGTCTGAAACTGATAATGACAGTTTTGTACTACAAACCTGAGGTACCCTTGGTGAGAAGGGTATATTGGGACGTGGAGATAAGCATCTTTGATGTACAGAGACACCATATAGTCCCCTTCTTCCAGGTTCGCTATCACTGCTCTGAGTGACTCCATCTTGAATTTGAACCTTTTTATGTAAGTGTTCAAGGATTTCAGATTTAAAATTGGTCTCACCGAGCCGTCCGGCTTCGGTACCACAAACAGCGTGGAATAATACCCCTTTCCTTGTTGCAGGAGGGGTACCTTGATTATCACCTGCTGGGAATACAGCATGTGAATGGCTTCCAAAACTGCCTCCCTGTCGGAGGGAGACTTTGGTAAAGCAGACTTCAGGAAGCGACGAGGGGGAAACGCCTCGAATTCCAGTTTGTACCCCTGCGATACTACCTGTAGAATCCAGGGATCCACTTGCGAGTGAGCCCACTGCGCGTTGAAATTCTTGAGACGGGCCCCCACCATATCTGAGTCTGCTTGTAAAGCCCCAGCGTCATGCTGAAGACTTGGCAGAAGCAGGGGAGGGCTTCTGCTCCTGGGAAGCGGCTGCATGGTGCAGTCTTTTTCCTCTTCCTCTGCCCCGGGGCAGAAAAGAGTGGCCTTTTGCTCGCTTGTACTTATGGGAACGAAAGGACTGAGTTTGAAAAGACGGTGTCTTTTTCTGCTGATGTGAAGTGACCTGGGGTAAAAAGGTGGATTTTCCAGCCGTTGCCGTGGCCACCAGGTCCGATAGACCAGCCCCAAATAGCTCCTCCCCTTTATACGGCAATACTTCCATGTGCCGTTTGGAATCCGCATCCCCTGACCACTGTCGCGTCCATAACGCTCTTCTAGCAGAGATGGACATAGCACTTACTCTTGATGCCAGGGTGCAAATATCCCTCTGTGCATCACGCATATATAGTAATGCATCCTTTAAATGTTCTATAGTTAACAAAATATTGTCCCTATCCAGGGTATCAATATTCTCAGTCAGGGAATCCGACCATGCGACTCCAGCACTGCACATCCAGGCTGAGGCGATTGCTGGTCGCAGTATAACACCAGTATGTGTGTATATACTTTTTAGGATATTTTCCAGCCTTCTATCAGCTGGTTCTTTGAGGGTGGCCGTATCAGGAGACGGTAACGCTACTTGTTTAGATAAACGTGTGAGCGCCTTATCTACCCTAGGGGGTGTTTCCCAACGCGCCCTAACCTCTGGCGGGAAGGGATATAATGCTAATAATTTTTTAGAAATTAGCTGTTTTTTATCGGGGGAAACCCACGCTTTTTCACACACCTCATTTATTTCCTCTGACTCAGGAAAAACTATTGGTAGTTTTTTCACACCCCACATAATACCCTTCTTTGTGGTACTTGTAGTGTCAGAAAGGTTCAATGCCTCTTTCATTGCCGTGATCATGTAACATGTGGCCCTACTGGACATTACGTTTGTCTCGTCACCGTCGACACTAGACTCAGTATCTGTGTCAGGGTCTGTGTCGACCCACTGAGGTAACGGGCGTTTTAGCGCCCCTGACGGTGTCTGAGACGCCTGGACAGGCACTAATTGATTTGCCGGCTGTCTCATGTCGTCAACAGTTTTTTGCAAATTGCTGACATTATCACTTAATTGTTTAAATACAATCATCCAGTCAGGTGTCGACTCCCTAGGGGGTGACATCACCAACACAGGCAACTGCTCCGCCTCCACATCATTTTCCTCCTCATACATGTCGACACACGCGTACCAACACACAGCACACACACCGGGAATGCTCTGATAGAGGACAGGACCCCACTTAGCCCTTTGGAGAGACAGAGGGAGAGTCTGCCAGCACACACCCAGCGCTATATATATATACAGGGATAACCTTATATAAGTGTTATTCCCTTATAGCTGCTGTTATTATCGTTATTTGCTGCCAAAAATGCCCCCCCTTCTCTTTTTTACCCTGATTCTGAAGCAGGACTGCAGGGGAGAGTCAGGGAGCCGTCCTTCCAGCGGAGCTGTGAGGGAAAATGGCGCTTGTGTGCTGAGGAGATAGGCTCCGCCCCTTCACGACGTCCTTATCTCCCGCTTTTTTGTGTAAAAATGGCAGGGGTTAAAATACATCCATATAGCCCAGGAGCTATATGTGATGTATTCTTTTTGCCACCTAAGGTATATACTGTTATATTGCGTCTCAGGGCGCTCCCCCCCAGCGCCCTGCACCCTCAGTGACCGGAGTGTGAAGTGTGCTGAGAGCAATGGCGCACAGCTGCGGTGCTGTGCGCTACCTTAGACTGAAGACAGGATGTCTTCTGCCGCCGATTTCACCGGACCTCTTCGTCTCTTCTGGCTCTGTAAGGGGGACGGCGGCGCGGCTCCGGTGACCCATCCAGGCTGAACCTGTGATCGTCCCTCTGGAGCTAATGTCCAGTAGCCTAAGAAACCCGATCCACTCTGCACTCAGGTGAGTCCGTTTCTTCTCCCCTTAGTCCCACGATGCAGTGAGCCTGTTGCCAGCAGGACTCACTGAAAATAAAAAAACCTAAACTAAACTTTTATTCTAAGCAGCTCAGGAGAGCCACCTAGATTGCACCCTTCTCGGCCGGGCACAAAAATCTAACTGAGGCTTGGAGGAGGGTCATAGGGGGAGGAGCCAGTGCACACCACCTGATCCTTAAGCTTTTATTTTGTGCCCTGTCTCCTGCGGAGCCGCTATTCCCCATGGTCCTTACGGAGTCCCAGCATCCACTAGGACGTCAGAGAAAAGTGATAGGTTATTTCTATAACATTATCTGTCCTGAGCGTAGAAGAATTGGCAAAATAGATATGAACCAGTGGCGGAACTTGTGAGTGGTGGGCCCAGGTGTAAATATAGAATTTTCCCCTCCACCCTAACCACAGTTCTCCCACATGGCAGTGCATGACAGAGAGAGGCAGAGGGTGACAGCGTAAGGCTGGGAGGAAGTGGGGGATGGCGGAAGGCAGGGGATGGGTGGCGGTGGCTGACAGAGAGAGACAGTGGGTGACAGGGAGAGACAGTGGGTGACAGGGGTACAAGCTCAATGTCCTGTGCGGCGGACAGGTGGTACGTGCCTTTGTTTGGGCAGGAACACAGCGGCTTCTGCTCTGTGACAGGGGCCCCTGCCCAGTTGCGTTCCTTAGTTTGGCACTCGGTCAGGCAGACTCTGGCACTGCCAGTTACACTGGGTGTGAGTTGCCTTTAATTCACAGACAGCAGTGAATCAGAAATAACGTACAGCTGTCTGTTAATTGGATACCGTGTGTGGCTGTGATCATCAGCGCTGATAGGTGCCAGGTCTCTACTATCATACTGGCACACACAAGGTCAGCCCTGCCTACCTAAAGTGAGGGGCAGGTCCCACAAGCAGTGGAACCCACCCTGACATTGTTAAAAATGGTCTGGGGGTAGGGGGGGGGGGTTGGGCAGCAGATAAATCATTGCTGGCCTGGTCCGCAGTGATCCGCATAGTCCTCAGGGGGCCCGGTGCAATGCACCTGCTGCACCAATGTTAGTTCCGCCTCTGATATGAACGTTTACCTTTATCAGCTAGAAATATTGTTTCTATAAAATATATTAGCACTATAATGATTCAGAAATATAATAGGGATTATGCATATATATATATAATTAATACAAAAAGTTTAGCACTATAATGAGTCATAAATATAATAGGGATTTATGCACCAATAGGGTCATACAGCACCTACCTCAGAGGAATTCAGTGGCTACATTGTGTATACAGATTTCCAAATTTACTCCAAGTTCTAAATTTACTGGGCAGTGCTTTTAAAACCTGCTGCGTCTTTGGAGGTTTTCTGAAAATGCTACCTACTCAAAATTGGCCATACTGTATCTCCAATGGGTGTTCCTCCCTTACATTTATATGATCTTATGGTAAATCAGTTAACTATCAGGTCTCAATCCACATCTCCAGGTGTAGAAAGCTAATAGTGCAACTTGCTAAAGCACATTTTATTTTAATGGGCAAATTATATCCATTATTCATCCTGTTAAAGATAAATCCTGTAGAGATCATAAAATGAGCAGTTTTGTGGATAATGAAGGCGAGAGAGAAGGTGTGGGTGGTAGAAAAAGAGAGAGAGTAAAAGCTGCATGTCAACTAGGCCGTGCAAATCAAATGTGTCTCCTGCTGGTCTGTAATGAACTGGAAAACAGGCCTGTGTCATTGATCTCTCACGCAGAGAGAGTGGGAGCGAGAGGGATGGTTTAATGGGTAACTACTCACAACCTTTCAATTCTGGGAACCAGGAGATGAGAGTAAGGGCCTATGGCTCAACCGATGTACACACACTGCACATACTTTACATGGATATTTATACAGCTTATATATCAAATCAGTCTATTACCCAAGGTAACAGGTATGACCAGTTCCACAATAACACTCATTAGGCCCCTGACACATTTTGATCCTGAGACCCCTCTTTTTGAGAGATGAGTTTAAAAAACATACTATGAGAGGAATTCAATTAGCCATGGTAAATATTACTGCAAAAAATTGAGGGGAAAAAAACAACTTTTCCACTATTTTTTGCCCAATGTTTTTTTTCGGGCAATTCAATTAATGTACTTTTATTTTACAGTTAAATATACCAGTTTTCGTGCAAAAATGCAGGGATCCGGAAACTTATTCTTGATCCCTGTGTTTTTACAATTGTGTATTATTGAGAAGATACATATCACAGATTTTGTTTCTCTTGCCAGGTGAAACAAAATCCCAGAAAATGCCAGCTATCAGCATCAATTGAATTACCCCCTAGGTATCAATTAGCAGCGGTAATTTATCGCAGATAATTGAATGCCCCCCTATAGGTACAATACGGCGGTGGGCCATACTGGAGGTGTAGTTTGACCTAGGGCAGGAGAGGGGGCATGATGCAGTGCAGGAGGCTGTGGGTGTTGAGGTGTCTGCACGATCCCATCATCATGGCCATGCCTCCACTGCCAGGTTTGTTTAGACTTGTAAATGATTGCTGCTTTAAAAATATGGTCAGTCTCACACCCTATTATATTAGCCCAGATGTGTTAAAATGTAAAAAAATAAATTACTATATATTCAGGTGTGCACAACATATCTATTGGATAAAGGTATATGGCAGTATTCAATGCTTGTCGGAAACTGCCGTCTTGTCGGAAAGATGGCAGCTTCCGACTTTCTTAGGTCGGAAAGTGTTCCGACTTATTCAATCCTCCCTCCATTTTTCCGACAAGTCAGGAATTCTGACTTGTTGGAAAACACGTGGATCGGCGGTTAAGCCGCGTATCCACGTCTTTTGTCGGATTTGCAGCTAAAATCTGACAGGTTTTAGCCCCGTTTCCAACAATGTCAATACGACTAAAAAAAAGTTGGATTGGCATTGGGGGTAATTCCAAGTTGATCGCAGCAGGATTTTTGATAGCAATTCGGCAAAACCATGTGCACTGCAGGGGAGGCAGATATATAACATGTGCAGAAAGAGTTAGATTTGGGTGGGTTATTTTATTTCTGTGCAGGGTAAATACTGGCTGCTTTATTTTTACACTGCAATTTAGATTGCAAATTGAACTCACCACACCCAAATATAACTCTCTCTGCACATGTTATATCTGCCTCCCCTGCAGTGCACATGGTTTGGCCCAATTGCTAACAAAAATCCTGCTGCGATGAACTTGGAATTACCCCCATTGTCGGGATCGGCTAAATCCTGTCAGATTTGTCCGATCATTGAATACTGCATTGTCAGATCCTTTCCGTCGGAAAGGATCCGACAAGCATTGAATACTCCTCATAAAGTGCAAAAACAACAATACATTTACAATAACGTTACTCACTCTCTGTGTATGTAAAATTACCAACTATTAAGTATATTGCCACAATAGAAGGAAAAAATATTAATTAGAGAAAAGAAAGGAAAGGGGAACAATTAGAGGGGAATACTGGGGAGAAGGGAAGATATACAATAAAGCACAAGGACAGAAGGAGAAGAAGGGAAATTACATCAGTATCAACATGCTGGGTGTCAATATTATGAACATGTCGACATGTCCAATGCTGACATAACGACATGTCCACATTTTCCTGTCAATCTAATTACTGTCAGCATATTGAATGTATACATACTATACCAACCCCCAAAGTTGCATATGCCAGTTACACCTCTTCAGCTGCAGATACAACTCCTCACCTGTCACTGTGCGGCCAGGGCTGACATGTGTGCATATTTATGCTAACGGACACAGTGACTTTTAACATTATTAAAGAAGTGTCTCTGCTGTTAAGAAAAATATAAGCAGCACTTTTGGAATGAGCATGCTCGGAAAAAAAATCCGTTTTATTAAAAGGTCTCGTTTGGAGATATTTATACCAGCCGGTTATAATATATATATATTTTTTATATGTATTATATCAACATTTTTATACATATATATGTGTTGTTTCAGATAAATTATAATAAAGCAGTTTAAATGCTGGCGCTCTTTGTTTCCACATAGTGGAACTCTTTCATACAACTGATATGTGTACCACTAGTCATCACCAGTATATACTGTATGCATGCATTTGGATACGAAATATGCACAGTGCAAAAATAGGCGCCATCCACTGTGAAATGTATTGTGATGCAAAATAAACATGGTATACTATCATACAGGGCAATATGAGTTATCTGTAATGAATGTCAGTGGCTCAGACTCAAACAGATGTATAGTAGGGCACCACTAGTATGCAGATAGTACACGGCACCCAACCCTATTACTGTCTATACAGAGGCCAAGACATGGCACCAGTGACCTCAGGGACCCACCAGAAAACCACTCAGTGGGATTAGCGGAGAGATGTTGTGACAACATCATCTAAGTAATTGACGCCTGAGTACAATGTGTGAGAATTAATCTCTGAATTCAACAGGAAACACTAATTAATGTGTCATGTTACGGTCAGCCAGCTGATAGCAAACTACTTTATGGTACAGAGAAAACTGTATGACTGCGGTCCAAAAACTGTAATGTGGCAGAGAGAAGACACGGCCTTCTAGAGCTATGAGAGGTATGCTGCATAAGCACTTTTAGAAACACAGTAATTGCCCCATCTACGCTGCTCCTTACTGTTTGCAGTCTACCATACTAGGGAGGCCAATCCCAGGACTGGAAGCTCCAATCACAGGGATTGCGGTATTTACCCGCCCCATTGTTTTTTTTAATGCTGGGCAGCGTTCAGTGTCCTCAGGAGACTCAGACGCTGCCCGGCTTCCTCCTCCCAGCACCTGGCGTAGCGTGACATGATGTCAGAGGTCATACTGCATAGTCTGATGCCAAACTCAAGCCGTCCGGAACGTACCTCGCCACCCGCGAGCCCTCCCACCCACGATGAGTCTCTTGGATCTGCCCATATATCCAGAATATCTATGCATCCGGGAGTCCATCCCGCCCACTGTTCCATATGCAGCTGTTATCGTCGATGTTGGGACTTTCACACACCACATGCAGGGTGCAAAAGGTGCGTCAGAAACAGGTGTCTCATCTGGGTCTGCACACAATGAACGAGCACAGAAGTCAGAAACGCCCATTTCACTGAACGATTGCTCCATCGGCTGATGGATCAAACCATACACACTTGCAATCTCTGTCCGGCACATGTACATGCAGCAATTTATTTCTATGGCCCATGCAGATATCTGCAAAATCCGTAGGCATTTCCAGTCACGTATGATTTAGAATCAGGCCGCTGGTGTGAATTATATCCCAGATAATGGTTTAAATGGCGGTTATATTCTGTAACAAGAGATAACTGTATAGTATAACTTCTTTCTGTACGACATTGTTTGAATCTGATTAATTTATCTATGTGTGGAAAACTACACAGTGCCACTTCTGCCAGCGTTCAGGATGTGGGTGCTCAGAAGACCGTCTGCGACATTCCGGAGACTAGAACCTCGACACGGGTAAGGTAAGTATAGTTACCTTACCCCAATGCCCCCTCCCAAGGCTATCCCTAACCCTCCCTGGTGGTGTCTAAACATAACCCCCCTTCCTGCCCGCAGCCTAAACCTAATCCTCCCTTCCCCCACAGCCTAACCCTAAAGGGGGTTACACACAGAGAGATCCATGCTTAAATTCTAAGCAATCTGACTGACTAGATTGCTTAGAAATTAAGCACGGATCTCTCCATGTGTATGCCCATAGTGATAGCGATGCGCGGTCCCACGCACCACTATCCCTGACTCTAGATTTGGAATGCATGCCAAATCTAGTTAGATTGCCCATTACACCGCTGGGTGAAATCAGCACTGGTTTAGGGGCCTTTTATTGAAGTTTTTTTGTTATCAGTCCTCTAAAAATTGCCATTTTCTAAGGACTTCCACAATATTTAGGTATGGGGGCTATTTCATAATGAGTTCCACAGCAAATATCAGGATACATCTGAGAAGGTCCCTATATTTCTGATCACATCAGCAGTCACCATTACTTTCAGTTGCAAGATCTTTCCAGAGCGAAAGCCAATGCCTGTGCATGCACATTAGACAAGCTGGGTCCAAACCTGGCTGTAAAGTGATAATGTTTGCTATAATTTTACTTTCAACTCTTTGCTGGGATAGGTTCTTATGGAAGCCACTGTCATGGCAAGAGAATGTTCATAAAATAGCCCCGAAAAATAAATTCATAGTGTTCAATTACAGATGGAGCCCTCTTCATCTTTGCCTTTAATAGGATTAATTGAGCCGGGGCAGTCAGACGTAATCCCCTGCTGTAATGACTTACCGTATTTGCCGGCGTATAAGACGACTTTTTCCCCCTGAAAAACATGCCTCCAAGCGGGGGGGTCGTCTTATACGCCGGGGGTCGTCTTATACGCCGGGCGGGAAGTCGTCTTATACACCCGGTGCGGGAAGTCGCGAAACAGGGGCGTGGCCTAGCATAAGGGGGCGTGGCCTCACGGGCGGACCCCCGTTTTCAGCAATCCAGGGGGTTAAGAAGATGATGTTGGCTGCCCCCCCCACTTCCCCCGTGAAGTGCCTCTATCTCACCTGTGTGAGTGTACGGTGAGTGTACGGCGCTGCCGGCGGGTGAAGCTGTGTGAAGTCCGGCTCCTACACAGGGACAGGAGCCAGGTGCTGCACGTATTGTTACAGTGCAGCACCCGGCTCATGTCACTGAGCAGGAGCCGACATTCAGCAGTGACAGGCGGTTAGGCAGGGAGGACAGCGGACAGCGGCAGCACTGACATGTCTCTTACAGTATAAGAGATTTGGAGTATCAAGGTATGCATAAGAAGGGGGGGGGGGACACAGCGGCTTAGGCAGGGGGGACAGCGGCAGCACTGCAGGGAAGCTGCAGGTGAGGGGGGCTTACAACTTTATGTGGTGGGTTAATACTGGTACTACAGGTATCCATAATATGGATTCAAGGGCGGACCAGACAGCTGCTAGTGACAGGGAGACGGCAGGGGTAGTCTTATATGGCGAATACATAACAAACTCTATGTTTTGAGTGGAAATGTTGGGGGGTCGTCTTATACGCCCAGTCGCCTTATACGCCGGCAAATACGGTAATCCCCTACTGTATTGTTCTCTCTGTATTGTATTGCAGCTGAGAACAATAGATGAAAGGCTTATGCTAATAAACCATGGTGCACCCAGGCGCAGCAGAGAAGCCAAGGTGAGTGTGGCTCCATCTATATGTGGCAATAATAAAGGACAATTATCAGGGCAAATTATGGGGGTAATAAACTTGCCCCTTAGTGATTGGAAAACTTTAAAGTATATGTGGCTTAGCAGGAATCTATTCCTTTTACTGAATTCGAAACTAAAAAAGAGAGCATGCAATGGGTTGTACAGCTCATCTTCTGAGAGTGTGTAATCTCCGGCTGTGGGCAACACATATATAGATGCACCTACCCGGCTGTAAAGTCTATGACACAAGCTTTCGAAAGCAGACTCTGCTCTCTCTGTGCAGAAGTGGAAAATCCTGGATAAAAGGGAATTTACATAATGGCGTTTAAAGGGTGCAGTTCACTGTATCTGTGATCTCCATACAGCTCCTCAATGAATCAGATTACATGGCATTAACCATCAGAGGATACAATGCAAGTACATAACATAGAATCCTATAAAATAAACTCTCCTGGGATACAAGTCTTAACAAGCAGAATCTGCCACAGCACAGGGCTTGCTCCATAAATCATAGGTGGGGGCGGCAGGGACGTCAGAGGTGGAGAAAGACGTGGGATGCAGCTCAGGACTTGTCTCAAACTTCTCTGCTGCGCACACAATTTTCTGTCAATGCACCAGCCAACTATGAAAGGTTTCAGTTGTAAGATCTGCGGAATACTGCAAATCACCGTGTTCAGTCTGTTTTCTTGCTGCTTTATGTTCCTCTGTACAAAATAAAATGTAATCAAAGAAGAAGAACCATTACCTATCCTTGCACCCAGTGCCCTGGAGCGGTAGATAATACTGAATACAGGCAGGGCCGGATCTAGGGGTGGCGAAGGTGGCGACCGCCCCCCCTAACAGTAATAGCCACGCCCACTTTTGAGCAGAAGAGAGCTCTCCTGGGAGAGCCTGAGGCAGAATGATGTGCTGCAGCCTATACCACAGCAGCACAGAGGAGCCAGGAGAGCAAGGGTTACAGAGCATTTGCCCCTAACTTGCTGGTGTGTGGGTACTAGGGTTAATAAATACAATTACCCCATAGCACAGTCACATGTACATAGAACAATCACAAAGCTCTATCTCAGTCTCACTCAAAAAGTTCAGTCAGAATTGAGAGAGGAGGAGTTAGGATTGCAGATGGGAGGAGTTGGGACTGTAGAGGGAGGAGTCAAGATTAAACAGTAAACCGCCCCCCCTAAAGAAAAATCTAGATCCGTCCCTGAATACAGGTGCCTTTAAAAAGTACAAAGATAAAAATGCTCCCACATGTGCTGGTTATTCTCCTCTGGTGCTGCAGTAAAATAAGATCTGCTAGGGACACCTACCACTCTTCCTACACACATCCATACACACACACACACACACACACACACACACACACACACACACACACACACACTAAACGAAGATTGCAAGTAGGTGCAAAATTTGCAATAAAGCGCAACAACTAATCAAATCACGTTTTAGAACTTGTACTAGATGGATGAAAGATAGTCGCTGATTGGTTGCTGTGATTCAGTAGGAATTCTGCACGTAAATATAATGTTAGTAAATGAGCCATAGAGAATTGGTTCTATGTCCTCAGTCTTAGCAGCCAGATGACAAAGTGAGAGGATAATTTATCAATCTGATCTGTGTGTTTCATCAGCCATTCCCCAGCTATCCAGCTGCTGCACTGAGCCGACCTCTTTCATCCTCTCTCTTTATTCACCATCTTGTCAGTGACCTGGGTTAAAGGTCACCCATTGTCAGCAGACAAGTAAATCAAAGTAGATCAGCACTGAGGACAGCAGCTATGGAGCAAGGCTTTCTATAGACAGCAGATTCTGTATGTTCTTTCGGATTCCTTCCAGCTATAAATGTCTATTTTGTACTCCTAGGTAGCCTCTTCTCCAAGGTAGGGGTTGCCCTTTTATTTGTTTATTTTATGCACCCGTCCAAACACCCAGCATTTCAAATAGACATACAAGGACACTGAAGATATAACATCTCTTATAGACACACATGCAGCATGGCAACGCTTTCTGTACAACATACAGTTTAAATACCCCCAACTATACCATGGAGGAAGCTAAGACACCTGATGTAAAGAATAAAGCTGGCCATACACCTAAAGATTTATTGGCCCTCATTCCGAGTTGTTCGCTCGCAAGCTACTTTTAGCAGCATTGCACACGCTAAGCCGCCGCCTACTGGGAGTGAATCTTAGCTTAGCAAAATTGCGAACGAAAGATTCTCTAAATTGCAAATAGAAATTTCTTAGCAGTTTCTGAGTAGCTCGACACTTACTCTGCCACTACGATCAGTTCAGTCAGTTTTGTTCCTGGTTTGACGTCACAAACACACCCAGCGTTCGCCCAGACACTCCCCCATTTCTCCAGACACTCCCGCGTTTTTCCCAGAAACGGCAGCGGTTTTTCACACACTCCCATAAAACGGCCAGTTTCCGCCCAGAAACACCCACTTCCTGTCAATCACACAACGATCACCAGAACGAAGAAAAAACCTCGTAATGCCGTGAGTAAAATACCAACCTTCTTAGCAAATTTACTTGGCGCAGTCGCAGTGCGAACATTGCGCATGCGCAATTAGCGGAAAATCGCTGCGATGCGAAGAAAATTACCGAGCGAACAACCACCATTGTCCGATCTGGTTGGTTAGAACGAAAATCTGGTAATATATGCACACATATACACTGGAAAATAGACAAAAATGGTCAATCAGACAAATTGGTTAAATCCATTTGATTTTAACCAATTTGTCTGAACGATCATTTTTGTCAGTTTTACAGCATTTAGGAGCAAATGGTCAATTGTCTTTTGCTCCCATACATTACCAGATTTTCATTCCAACCAGCCAGATCGGACATCTGTAGGTGTATGGGCAGCTTTAGACCTGTACTGGAGCCTCAGTAGCCGAAGAGGAGGGGGTCAAAGGTCAAAACAAATTTACCTTCATACCAGATAATGATTTACTGAAACCACCATTAAACAGGCAAAAATCATCATGTATTGTAAATAGTGATTATAATTCAATATGACTGCATATAGCACAATATATCAAAAACTATAAAAAATAAGAACATTCAGTTCGTAGTTAAGAAGTACCTCCATCTTTATTATAATGCCATCTCTGGAGAGCTTCTAGGGGTCTATTTATTATGCCTTGGTTGGAGATAAAGTAACAGCCAACCAACTAACTCCTAACTTCCATGTCACAGGCTTTGTTTAAAAAATGACAGTTAGGAGCTGATTGTCTGGTACTTTATCTTCGCCTGCTTTATCTCCATCTGTGTAAATAGACACCCTATTTATAGTCACCGACTAAGGCTGAAATGGCATAGTACAGGTTGAGTATCCCTTAACCAAAATGCTTGGGACCAGAGGTATTTTGGATATCGGATTTTTCCGTATTTTGGAATAATTGCATACCATAATGAGATATCATGGTGATGGGACCTAAATCTAAGCACAGAATGCATTTATGTTACATATACACCTTATACACACAGCCTGAAGGACATTTTAGCCAATATTTTTTTATAACTTTGTGTATTAAACAAAGTTTGTGTACATTGATCCATCAGAAAACAAAGCTTTCACTATCTCACTCTCACTCAAAAAATTCTGTATTTTGGAATATTCCGTATTTCGGAATATTTGGATATGGGATACTCAACCTGTACTTGAAACAGTAATGTGTTCATAATTTCAAGGGCAGATTGGCCATAAGGTTCACTGGGAAGGTTCCCGGTGGCTAACGTGCACATGGGGCCTGTTTTATTTGTTGACATGTGAGGGGTGGAACTGCTACCATGGTTATACGGTATACCTCTTGTACTACCCATGTGAGGCCACTTCTACAAATTTCTACAAGGCCTCTTTCTGTTCTCGGTTCACCCCTGGTTTATATACACGCAAACACAAATACATCACTGGTGGTCTAGAGTCCTTAAGACTAATTTTACCATTAATTATTATTCTATAGCTCTAGCTACCAGGTACCCTGGCCTGCAGCAAGGGATGATGGGGGTCACTCCAAATTGATCGCTCGCTGCCGATTTTCGCAGCGCAGCGATCAGGTGAAAAAACTATTTATGCGCATGCGTATGGCCAGCAATACGGGTACAAAACTCTTTGTGGTTGTGCTCAGGTTCTAGTGAAGTTTTCCTTCGCACTGACGGCTGCAAGAAGATTGACAGGAAGGGGGCGTTTCTGGGTGTCAACTGACCATTTTCAGGGAGTGTTTGCAAAAACACAAGCGTGTCTGAAAAAACGCAGGCGTGGCTGGGCGGTCGCTGGGCGGGTGTATGACGTCAAATCCGAACACGAATAGGCTGAAGTGATCGCAAGCGCTGAGTAGGTTCAGAGCTACTCAGAAACTGCACAAACTGTTTTTTGCAGAGCTCGGCTGCACATGCATTCGCACTCCTGCTAAACTAAAATACACTCCCCAGTGGGCGGCGGCATAGCGTTTGCACGTCTGCTAAAACTAGCTAGCGAGTGATCAACTCGGAATGACCCCCGATGTGTGAAAGGCTTTGTACATTGAAGAGCAGAGCTGTCGTCAATTTTTTACTTGGGTTGCAACTCTAGGTATGAATTACAACATACAGCCAAATTGTGCTGGTTAAACATGTTACATTTTGCAGCCACATTTAAAATAAGGCAAATATTTTGAGGAAAGGGTTTGAAAGGTTTGCTTATCTGTACTCTTACTGTAAGAAAGGGTGATATTCTTTCCTCATTCATTTCTAGGGCCAGTTAACTGGTCAGTATATGTTATCACTGTGGAAGGAAACCTACAGAACAGACAGCACCCTGGTTGAAACCCTGACATTAGTGGTAATAAGGATGGACCCAACAATACAAAATTTCCCTATATGCGGACGGTGTCCTGCTGTCCATTACCCATCCTCTTTCCCTAACCTCCTCGGGAAGCTATCTTCCATTAGTAGAGTTTCTAACTAAAATATTAATATTTCCAAATCTGAAATATTGGACCTCAACCTACCACCGAATGTCACCCAGAACTGGATATCTAATGATTTCATCTAATTATGATTTCTGTGGTAAACCCATACATTGAAATACTTAGGTGTCATCTTCAGTAAAATTGATGGCTAAATATATGCTACTAACTTCCTATACTAGTTTGATGCTATTAAAAACTTGGCCAATTGGAATAATCTTCTGATATCCAGGACTAGCAGAATTGTCTCCATAAAAATGAATGTCCTTCCCAATCTTCTGTACCAAACCCACCTGAATCATGTCCCAGCCTGCACATCTCGCTGCAAGGAAACCTTGCATATACTTGGACATTTTTGGGGTCATTCCGAGTTGTTCGCTCGTTGCCGATTTTCGCTATGCTACGATTAAGGCAAAAATGCGCATGCTACGCAGTGCGCATGCACTAAGTATTTTAGCACAAAACTTAGTAGATTTACTCACGTCCGAACGAAGAATTTTCATCGTTGAAGTGATCGGAGTGTGATTGAAAGGAAGTGGGTGTTTCTGGGCGGAAACTGGCCGTTTTCAGGGAGTGTGCGGAAAAACACAGGCGTGTCAGGGAATAACGCGGGAGTGTCTGGAGAAACGGGGGAGTGGCTGGCCGAACGCAGGGTGTGTTTGTGACGTCAAACCAGGAACTGAACGGACTGACCTGATCGCAATCTGTGAGTAGGTCTGGAGCTACTCAGAAACTGCTAAGAATTTTCTATTTGCAATTCTGCTAATCTTTCGTTCGCAATTCTGCTAAGCTAAGATACACTCCCAGAGGGCGGCGACCTAGCATGTGCAATGCTGCTAAAATCTGCTAGCGAGCAAACAACTCGGAATCACCCCCTTTGTTCATACCTATTCACAAGGGACGATTGTTCCCAACTTCCTCAAATATTACAGGTTGGCTCACTTGACCAATCACTTTTGTCTACATAGAATATTTTGTGACAGTCTCTGCCTCATACAAGGGTTTAGGCAGTTATTTGTTAAACCCTCAACATAGACCTGGTTTACATACTGGCTTCCCTGCTGGCTTTTTCTTTGTCGCTGTTTAAACATGCCACTACCATAACCATATACGAGTTGTCTCCCAGGCCTGAAGACTTACTCCTCTTTGGAACAATCCCTCATTGCCTCCAGTCATGTCTACCTCCACTATCACTTATTGAACTTACTACTATATCAGCTTTCTGACAGATCTAGCTCCTTATGCAGATCTCCAATTGTGATACCCTTTCGCAACCTCTACCATTAACAATACCTTCAACTTTGAAATTTCTACACTTCGTCTTCCCATTTGTGTTCTGGTCATCAATGTCTTTCTTCCTTAGAGACCTTTTACAAATCCTCTTCCACAGGGCTTGTATCATTACTTTAATGCTTGCCTTTTCTCCACCAATGAAGGACCCTTATGAGCTGAAGTGGGTGGATGACATGATCAAAACTCCCCTGAGGGGAAACAAATAACATGTTATCTCTCTAAAACTATCAATGTCACAATATACAACAAAAATTACTATCGCTGGTTTTAGTCTTGTATTCTGTTGGAGATCTTGCTGTTTGCAGGGTGGCCCTGTCCTAAATTACTCCCCTCCTGACAGTAAGTACAGCACCTTCTTACCAGCACTGTGGTTCCTGACTTTCTTTTTATCTTTTATTACATCATATTCCTGTACCCCAACCAGGGCCGTAACTAGGGGGGGGCTAAGGGGGCATGCGCCCCGGGTGCAGGATTTGAGGGGGTGCCAAGGAGTTACAAAGGAACAGGGTTTTTTTTAGGTTTTTTTTTTTACCAACAATGCTGTGCTGCTTCAGTGAGGCACCAGACAGCACCTTTGGCAATGTCTCTGACCCACATGTCTGCCCACAGCTGGCTCCAATGCTGTGCAGGTGAGCTCCAGTAACTGGCATCTCTTCTATGCCGGCTACAGAATTAAACTCTCTTCTTTGCCACGCAGTGCTGCGACTAGCATGCAGTGCACTGTACAAGCTATCGCACTGTGCGCTCAGCAGTATCAAGCTCCACTTTGCCTCTCAGATGGGGGGATTTGGTGTAGCTTATAAGGGGATGTAGTGTAGTGATGTAGTGTACCATATAGGGTATGTAGTGTAGTAATGTATTGCAGTATATAGGGGCATGTAGTGCACTGATGTGGTGTAGTGATGTAGTGTAGCATATAGGGTATGTAGTGCAGAGCATAGGGGCATGTAGTGTAGTGATGTAGTTCAACGTGTAGGGGATGTAGTATGGTGATGTAGTGCAGTGATGAAGTGTTATGATATAGTGCAATGTATGGGAACACACAGTGGATCATGTAGTTGAACACGCTAGCAGGGCATGTGACCCATACTGTAGGGCATTTGATGCACATAGGGGAATACTGTCCAGTAGTATTTCCTTTTATCAGATTTCCTGGTAATCTGATATTTTAGTCTGACAGAGTTTGTTTTACTGTTGTTGTTGTTTTTTGTTTTTTTTTTGGGGGGGGGGGGAATAATGCCTTGCCCCGGGTGACGAAAATCCTAGTTTCGACCCTGCCCCAACACATATTCAGTAGTATTCAATATAACCCCAAATTATTTGACAAGTCGAGGAATTCACAAAAAAGAAGGGTTTTTGATCCTGCACCGACCTAGATTCAAAAATACATGGGTAATCTTATAGGAGCCAGAGATGGACAATGATGCTAGATATTAGCAATTGCTATGTGTCCGTGTGGCGGTGCGCCCAGAGTCAAAAAAAGGGGGATATACATACGAAAAGAGAAAAGTATGACTCTTGTTTGGGCGCACTCTTGTGGTAAACTAGATGTTAATTAATAGGTAATGTATCTAAAAATGAATGATGAAGTCTTTATTGTCTACTCTTTAAAATGCATGGGGACTAAACACAACAAGTTAAACATAACACTTCCGTGGATATGCCGACTGGAGAAATAGGTCTCCCAAAATAAAGGAATGTCCAGATCTTAATTATACCTGGATAAATGCATATCGGAAGGTAGCCACATATTAAGCTGCTTCCATCTGCCCCAGATCTGTACAAACTGTGTTTGTATTGATGTAGCCCTAAATTGGGTTACATTCGTGAGTGGGAGAACCCACACACTGGGTAACAATTCTAACAGTTAACCACTGTAATTGATGAAAAGAATAACGGATAGAATTAAATAGGTAGGAGGATGAAGTATAAGTGGTGATACTGCTGTTGGTGTGGTTTCTACGGGGAAGAGAGTCTCCCTACTTCACTGGGTATTCCCTAGAGGTCGCCCGTCTAGGTACTGACCCAGCCCACCTCCGTTTAGCTTCCAAGATCGGACGAGATTGGGCGTGAACGTAGGGGTATGGTCGTAGGAAGGTTTGACCCTATAGCACCAATGAGAGTGCACCGAAACGGGAGGATTGATTCCTCCTCAGAAAGGAAATGCTGAGAATGCGTGGAGAAAAGAGTAGTAGTAGATAAATAAGTGTGAATCTGCTGTCCACGTTAGACTGAAGAGACGTGTCTCCTGAGGGGACACGCTCCCCTGAATTGTGGATGAGAGTTCACAGAAGGAAGAACAGCAGGAAAACAATATTGCAAGGATAAACGGAAGTAATTACAATTGGATTGTTATATAAGATTACAGTGGGTCCCTTTGGGTTCCCTCTCTTATTTGGATTCTAATAAATCCTGGTTCAAAAAATATATAGATCACTGTGACAGGTATCAAGACAAATTTCCAAAAGAGATAAAGATAATAGTAATCTCATATGAGTGGTGCCAGATCACATTGTATATAAATCGCTACTTATACATAACAGATTTTAGTAGCATTTGATAATTGATGAATTTGTGCTGTGCACCAGGCCTTAAATGTCACTAGTGATATTAACAGTAAATTCTTGATCAGAACAGATATTAGTTACTAACATGAACCAATATATGAGGAAAAGAGAAAAAAAGAATTATCACCTATACAGTTCTCTCTTTGGTGAATGCCCACAGAGGGACACAAACATAGGCACACAGTTTGGGAGTACCTAAGGCAGAGTGCATGCAGGATCACACAGCACCTGTCCTAATTATACTTGAATGTGAGGAAAGAATATTGCACAATGTACTTAAGCAAGGAATAAACATGGATATACCATGCTCTTTCACTGAAAACACCAGCAGTGTTAACGACAGAGATTCTCTCTGTAAAAAACAGGCTTAAGTGAATAAAGCAGATGAGTATTGAGTGTCACTCATTCAATTGGTAGGCAGACGGGGTGCCCGCAGGAGATGCGGGGCCACCAATAACCTGCCCCTATCGCAAAGTTATACCACAAAGTACCTAAATGAGATAGTACACATGTATGCAAAATGCAGCTAAGCTGGAAACTCCAGCCGTATCAATGATTTTTACAGTGGCAAGGAAATATGCTGCTTTAGCATTAGGTTTAGTGCAATAGAGTAAATAAACATCAAATATCACCACTCCAAGTGTCAGACAGGTAAGGTGCCCGCAAGGAAAACGCGTTTCACCCGGTCACGGGCTTGTTCACTTCCATTCTGAGCAGCTACTCAAAGTTAAATGCCTGAGTGTTTAAAAACCCTTAATGATTCATGTCAGCCAATCGCTGACCATGTGGGCGGAGATACAATAAACATTGGTCCAATCGAGGGCCTACAAAAAATGCATCATATGGGCGGACTAAATTAGAAAGGTGAGATGGGCAAGGAAGGGCGGAAGTTGGACTACTCACTTCCGCCGACTTGTCGAAAAGCACTTGGATTGGCGGAATAGCTGCCGATCCGCTTGCTTCTGTCGAAAAACGTCGGTTTTTGGCCCCCTTTTCGACCATCTCAATCCAACTTTAAAAACAGTCGGATTGAGATGAGGGAGCCGTGAGGAGGAGAGGGGGAAGACGGGGGAGAGCCGCAGGCAGACAGAGAAGAGCAGCGCTATAGCAGCGTAAACGGAGGATTAGGTCACAGCCGCCGCTCACAGCAGCGTCCACCCGGCTCCAGCAAGCGAGACCTGCTGGAACCGGGTGGACGCTGCCGTGAGCGGCGGCTGTGACACATCCTCCGGCTACGCTGCTCTCCCCCGTCTGCCAGCTGCTCTCCCCCGTCTAGCTCCCGCATCTCAATTCGACTTTTTTTAAAGTCGAATTGAGATGGCATTGAATAGCCCGTGTTGGATCCATTACAACAAATGAATGTCGGAATGGATCCGACTTCAATTGAATATATCCCATATTGCTTTATTATTGAAGAAAACTACACTTTCTGTCATAAATAGAATATGGCAGGTTTAGTGTATGGTATTTATTTCTAGTACTCTAGTACTCTCCATAATGCCCTTGCCAAGTTTTCCAAATACTTGGGTTCTTTGGATGGATCACAATGCTCCCCCCCCCCCCCCCCTTCTCCATTAAAAAGTATGAAATTGCTTCATATACTTGCAGACTTCTCTTGCTCAGAGACTCCTCACTACTTACCCTTCTATTCTTCCTCTATCCTCTACTTTCTTAATTTTATCCCCCCCCCTCCTACTCAGGGCGACAGTTTCCTTTTGCGTCCCCCTCTAATTCAAAATAGGGAGAGTGCACGCCAAAGGCGCGTGGCAAAATAAAGGAGCGTGACTTCTTGGGTAGGGGCGTAGTACCCCTTATACACATTATGCTATGTTAGAGCCCCTTACACACATTACACCACATTAGAGCAGAGCCCCCTATATGCATTACACCAGGTAGAGCCCCTTATACACATTACGCCAGGTAGAGACCTTTCTACACGTTACACCAGGTAGAGAGAGACCTTTATATACATCATGTCAGGTAGAGCGCTTTATACAGAGAGAGAAAAGAGAGCAGGAGTGAGAGGGTGTCAGGGAGGGAGAGAGAGAATTAAAGAGAGAGTGTGTGGGTTCCATCCAATCATGTAGGCAACCAGTGCCCTGCCTCCCTTCTGCACCACTGAGTGAACATCCAGCCAGCATCACCAGAGACAACTACTGCAGCGCTTAACCCTGTTATATGAGTACATCCTTCCCCACTCCCTCATCCCTCCGCCCTGCTACTCACACCTCTCCAGCGAATTCCTGAATTACTCGCTCCATGGCTTGCAGGCTTTGCAGTATAGCACATCTCCACTGTGATGGTGGATGGCTGGTGGCAGACGGCTGGGTGGTCGCTGGTGGGGTGACCGTGCTGCGCCCTCAGGACACAGCGCCCTGGTCAGTTGCCCTGTTTGGCCGTGCCTAGAAACGCCACTGCTCCTACTCAACCTTCCACCCCCACCCTCTTTTTCCTTCACAACTTTATTTTTAGTTGTTCTGATGTGGCCTTTTTGGACACTCACTCCTAGCTCTCGAATAGTTGTATCCTTGGGGCCTTATATACATTGTTATGTACAACTGCTTCCACAAACCTCTATACACTGTAATTTGCATATATACTAATTCAACTATAGTCTAAAATACAATGGACATGATGTATCTCATCAGAAGAGCTGTCCCTTGCATAAGCATCCATGCATACCGCGCTTATTAATGGCTTGTATGCATGTAATAGGGGGAGAGATGTATCTCATAGTATATGCGATAATTCCTGGCACCTATCGCATTTGTATTGGCAATTACTAACACCGGAATGCATGAATACTTACTTCCAATAAGAGCTGTCCCTTGTTATGAGAGGACTTCTGGGATTATGACTAAGAGGAGAAGAAGAGGTATTCTTTGGATCCCTCTCTGAGGACTGATCAGGTAAAGAAGCCCAAAGGCTTCTATAGTCAATACTATCTAAAGATGGCGTTGCTTAGTGGGCATAAGCTCTGCAAAGTTTTGCACTCTTTTTATTGATACATCCTACTCAAGATATCCTATATTAGGGATGGCCATCCTCCATCGATTATTCAAAATCATCGATGGTCTATGACCAATGGTAACTACTTTTACCATCGATGGGGGGAGAACCAGATCGTTTCCCGCCATTGATGATAAAGAGCTATGGAATTATTATTTTTATTCCAGGGTTTTGGGTCCATGGAGCAAAGCTACGCACCCGACACCTGCAAAGCCACACCCCCGGGCACTGATTGGTCCGTGACCCACTCAACACTAAAGTATGGGTTACCATCGATAGGTGAAACCATTGATGGTTCCCTTACAGATGGTTTACCACCATCAAGTTATCCATCAATGGTAACCATCCCCGATGGCCATCCCTATCCTATATAATAAAAGTCAACTCTGCTCCTCACCTATGTTATGTGCTCAATCTGAAAGTGTAACTGCAGAGAGCTGTTACAGCCTCCTAACCTGATGCTGGTAATATAAATAATACTGATCTGACTATTTCATACTTGCAGCATACGGAGAGAGGGGGAGGGGAGAGAAAGTGGGGGTAAGGACAGATAGGGACTGGGGGAGAAAGAAAGAAGGCAGGAGGGTTGGGGCAGAAAGGGACTGGGAAGAGAGGTGGGTAAGGGCAGATAGGGCATGGGGGGAGAGAGAGGGTGGAGCGGTTGGGTTAGATAGGGACTGGGGAGAGAGTCGAGTGTTAGGGGCAGACGGGCAGTGGAGACAAAAATGCAGTTTTTTTCAAAATAATCACCTCTGTGTGACATGGACGAACACACACACTCCCTATGTACACTGCACCCACCCCCACTATATACTGCACTAGATACACTGCACCCCCATCCTCTTCCATATTCTGCACCCCGCTTGCCCCTACCACACCCTGCACAAGCCATGCCCAGAACCCTCCAGCCAGCTACTGGTGGCTACTGGTGTCCCCTGGTAGACCCCAGACTGGCCGGGAGCTGTGTAGGGAATGGTGAACTTACACCAGTACTGGTGTATATAGTGCAGCATCATTATAGCCTGTCCATTACAGATATACAGCATCTATATATAATAGGCTAACGTTACACACACACACTGAGCATGACAGAGCCCCGACTCCCAGCAGCAGGCTTCCAGAAACCTGGCTGCTCCAGTGTGAGTAGTGACCGCCCTCCTAATATAATCCGGCCCTGGTGTCCGTTATTTTTACGGGCTTTTAACTAATCCTACATAAAAGCCATTGATAACTTCAACAAATAAGAATTTGTGCAAGTCAGGATCTTGTCAGAATTAAACACATTTGAGGTAAGGGATTTAGGGGGCAGAGGAGTAAAGCTGGGTACACATTAGATGGCCTGTGTACCCAGCCAACGGAAGATGCAACGGAGCGATATATTGTGCGGTCCGTACACACTGCACAATCTGGTTAACGGCCGCATGATCTATATTGTTCCCCCGCATGTAGGGCCGACTTGAGGATGTGAAGTACGACACACCATGGGAGTGCACATACTGCGTACACACTACAATTTGAACAATTTGTTGTTCCGATCCATCGGAATTGGACAAATCATTCAAAATATCGCATAGTGTGTACCCAGCTTAAGTTCTGTTATTTTATAGAAAATGTTATGTATTTTTAATACTTCAAGTTGTCTTTTAATATTCAATTACATTCTTTTTTTTCCCTTCACTTTGCTGCCTTTCACGGTGATTATGACATAGAACAGACTTTATACAGAACTTTAATTCTAAACTCCCTTACTGTTTATTCCCATTTTACCCAACACAAAACCCCCTTCACAACAAAATAAAAGAAATAACCTGATAACATTGGATGATGTGGCCACATGAACAGCTTCCCATCAGTAAAATCTCATCAGACAAACTGCACAAGTGCATGTAAAGCCAATGCAAACAACAAAATTGGTGTCAATCAGAATATAAAGAATATAAAGAAATCCTGGCAGGCGGTAACACGGGAACATGCTATTTGTGTGAGGAGAACAGCTTGACAACAGCTGCTGGAATCATTTCTACAAAAACACATGAGCTCATAGTTCATGTTTAGGAACAGGTCCCAGCTGCAGCACATCGCAGCCTATACAGCAGAGGTATTCAACTTGCGGCTTTTTCAGATGCAGTGGAACAGGAACTACACATCCCAACATGCCCTGCCACAGTTTTGCTCGTAGGGCATGCTAAAACTTTGGAAGTGCATGTTGGGAGGTGTAGTTCCACAACAGCTGGAGGATGTTGTATACCTCCGCTATACAGAAACTAGATTAAAGACCATCACACCCAAAAACAGGAAACATATGTAGGGAATTTTATTTAGAGGAAAGACCCCACAGGACACTTTGGGGCTACAGCTGTACATACAGTAACTGTGAACATAACTACTAGTTACCCATATTAAAATATTTACCTGGGACACATTGCTGATGTCAGATGCCTGCACACAGATAACGTACACGTCTCACTGGACCTTCGAGAACTACAGCCCCCATCCTATTATGTTTACCGGCATAATAGTGTTATTTTTTAATTTATATACTCATCTTGTACAAATGTTAGCTTAGAAATTCCATAGGGTAGAAAAAGTGTTAAGTATTGCTTCCTAGAGAACAATGGGGGTAATTCCAAGTTGATCGCAGCAGGATTTTTGTTAGCAATTGGGCAAACCCATGTGCACTGCAGGGGAGGCAGATATAACATGTGCACAGAGAGTTAGATTTGGGTGGGGTGTGTTCAATCTGCAATCTAATTTGCAGTGTAAAAATAAAGCAGCCAGTATTTACCCTGCACAGAAATAAAATAACCCCCCCCAAATCTAACTCTCTCTGCAAATGTTATATCTGCCTCCCCTGCAGTGCACATGGTTTTGCCCAATTGCTATCAAAAATCCTGCTGCGATCAACTTGGAATTACCCCCAATGAGAATTGTACTCACATACAGTATGTCAATGTAAAACTAGGTAAATTTCCAGAGTGAAACATTTCCAGAGACAAATCTTTAAAATCTAGGACAGACCTTAAAAACGATGGACAGTTGGCAACTTAGTAGTTATCCCAACCCAAGTACGAACTTTCAGTGTAGTAACTTGGATTGTGTTACACAGAGTGCCTGACTTAAGTAGTAGCTCTGTAGACTGTGTGCTGCGTGGTTATAAGAAATGCATAACCATAGCCAAGCAGTCCATGTAACTGCGATGAGGTCAGACAGCACAAGGCACTTTGTTCCAGGGGACAAAAAAAAGAAAGAAAAAAAAAAGGTAAATTAAGGATAAAATGACTGGACATATAATTCACATTTATGTGACAGCTGCTAATGCAATTACAGAGGTCCACATACACCTTTGCTTAAATTGTGCTAAATACTGTAGCCCTATTTGGTGATAAATGAATCGCAAGAGCCTTTTGCTTAACATAAGTGTCTTATCTGCATCACTGATGTGACAAAAGTACAATGCAAGTGTACACTGAATACCGACACTGGCATTCATGTAGCTTCTGTGTGCGATTTAGGTATGGTATATAAAGGCAAAAGACAAGAGTTGCCATACCTCAAAAGACCTGCACCATACCTCATACCATGTATTCAGAGCCTGCGCTAGCCGCTCAGCAAAGGGATGCAGTGCAGGGAGGCGCACAGCTGGAGAGGCGCTCTCTCTGCTCTACATCCCTGCGGCTGCCGGCTGCCGCTGCGCCTGTCAGACTGGATGACAGGTCCGCTACCTGGCAGCTTACAGCGCGGCTCCCTCCCCAGAGAGAGCATGCAGTGTGCCTCCTCAGCCCACACACAGCGCCACTGCCGCCGACATCCCATGCTGCCTAGAGGCCTGGGGGAGTGGCCTATTTGTGGGAGCCGTGACCACGGCCCTTTATGCAAAAAGTAATTTAAAAAAATATTTCTCTAACGTCCTAGTGGATGATGGGGACTCCATAAGGACCATGGGGAATAGACGGGCTCCGCAGGAGACTGGGCACTCTAAGAAAGAATTGGGACTACTGGTGTGCACTGGCTCCTCCCTCTATGCCCCTCCTCCAGACCTCAGTTAGAATCTGTGCCCGGCCAGAGCTGGATGCACTCTAGGGGCTCTCTTGAGCTTCCTAGAAAGTAAGTATTTGTTAAGTTTTTTATTTTCAGTGAGATCTGCTGGCAACAGACTCTCTACTACGTGGGACTGAGGGGAGAGAAGCAAAACTACTAACTACGGCTAGGTTGCGCTTCTTAGGCTACTGGACACCATTAGCTCCAGAGGGATCGAACACAGGAACTTAACCTTGGTCGTCCATTCCCGGAGCCGCGCCGCCTCCCCCCTCGCAGAGCCAGAAGACAGAAGCCGGCGGGTGAAGCAAGAAGACGTCAAAATCGGCGGCAGAAGACTCCTGTCTTCATATGAAGTAGCGCACAGCACTGCAGCTGTGCGCCATTGCTCCCACACAATACCCGCACACTCCGGTCACTGTAGGGTGCAGGGCGCAGGGGGGGGGGGCGCCCTGGGCAGCAATTGAGTACCTCCTGGCAAATAGGGCATATATACAGCTGGGCACTGTGATATGCATGAGCCCCCGCCATTATTTTTACACAAAATCGCGGGACAGAAGCCCGCCGCTGAGGTGGCGGGGCTTCTTCCTCAGCACTCACCAGCGCCATTTTCTCTCCACAGCTCCGCTGAGAGGAAGCTCCCCAGGCTCTCCCCTGCAGAAGCACGATAGAAGAGGGTGAAAAAGAGAGGGGGGGGGGGGGCACATAAATTTGGCGTAAAAACAATGTATACAGCAGCTACTGGGTTAACACTACGTTACTGTGTGATTCCTGGGTCATATAGCGCTGGGGTGTGTGCTGACATACTCTCTCTCTGTCTCTCCAAAGGGCCTTGTGGGGGAACTGTCTTCAAATAGAGCATCCCCTATGTGTGTGGTATGTCGGTACGTGTGTTGACATGTCTGTGGTAAAAGGCTCCCCTAAGGAGGAGATGGAGCTAATATGTGTGCGAGAGGGTGTCTCCGTCGACAACGCCGACACCTGTTTGGATATGTGTAAGTGCTAAGGTGAATTTATGGCACAAAAGATTAGAGAACAGACAGGAAATCTAGCCATGTCTGTCCCTCTGTCGCAGAGACCTTCAGAGTCTCTCAATGCTCACTATCCAAAATAATAAACACTGATATCGACACGGAGGTTGACTCCAGTGTCGACTACGATAATGCAAAGTTACAGCCAAAATGGCAGGAAAGTATTAAATATATGATTATTGTAATAAAAGATGATTTGCATATCACTGATGACTCATCTGTCCCTGACACAAGGGTACACATGTTTAAGGGGAAGAAAGTTGAGGTAAATTTCCCTCCTCTCATGATGAAAAAGAGCGGGAATCTCCAGACAAGAGACTGCAGTTTCCCACAAAGAATTCTCAGGCAGTATCCTTTCCCCACTAGGGCCAGGATACGATGGGAATCTTCCCCTAGGGTGTCACAAAAGGTAGCCCTGTCGTAACAGCTATTCTCAGGGATCCTGCAGATAGCGTGCACATTCTGGTACACTACTCAGACCGGCGATGGCGTCGGCATGGGTTTATAGCGCTGTGGCAGCATGGACAGTTACCTTATCAACAGAGATTGAGACCCTAGTATGTAGATATATATATATATATATATATATATAATGCAAAGAAATAGCTGCGCATCCACATCCACCTTGAATAAAGTATCAGTCAATAGCAGTCTGTGTCCGTAAAACTCTCAGTTTCTGTAAGATGTATCCTGCCGCTTCCTCCTTTTTTGGGGCCGGAACCACCGGATCCAATATGCATAAAAATAGAAGAAGAATGGAGTGCGCAGGTATGAGTAAAATATTAAAAATTCATTTATTCAATAATAATGCTCACATACATCTTAGCTTTAGACGATCAGCACAAACAGCTGTAGATTTCCTCGGGTGTCTCCTTGCAATAACTCCGGACGGCACACCACACACCGCGGTCAAATACTGCTCGTCCGACACACCGGGACCAGACTCTTAGACGTCTCACACGTCTAACGCTCCACAAGCCACGCCCAACGCGTTTCGTCTACGGACTTCGTCAGGGGGTGTGGCTACAACCTATTCATTGATGAATTTATACCTCTCAACGCACCTGAATCATCTTTACTAATCAAGTGCTGATGCCATAGAACAACATTAAAAAACACACACACAGACGTGTATATCTTTACATATATCACCACTGCAAGTGGATTAATCTATACATACAATAAAAATTCATATAATTTACAAATACTTCATATACTGCATTACATGAACTGTTTCTCATTATCACATTTATGAAAATAAAATAAAATAAAATAAAATATCAGAAAATAAAAAATCTAAAAAATCTCATTATATCTAAAACCTTAATAGTCTAAAACGAGATCTTTATTCAATAGGGAGACAAAAAATCATGATAAGAGGATTTCAATCAAATTCGCTGTTATATCAAAAAACGGCTCCTACGACCGTCCACTGCTTTTATTTTATTTTATTTTATTTTCATAAATGTGATAATGAGAAACAGTTCATGTAATGCAGTATATGAAGTATTTGTAAATTATATGAATTTTTATTGTATGTATAGATTAATCCACTTGCAGTGGTGATATATGTAAAGATATACACGTCTGTGTGTGTGTTTTTTAATGTTGTTCTATGGCATCAGCACTTGATTAGTAAAGATGATTCAGGTGCGTTGAGAGGTATAAATTCATCAATGAATAGGTTGTAGCCACACCCCCTGACGAAGTCCGTAGACGAAACGCGTTGGGCGTGGCTTGTGGAGCGTTAGACGTGTGAGACGTCTAAGAGTCTGGTCCCGGTGTGTCGGACGAGCAGTATTTGACCGCGGTGTGTGGTGTGCCGTCCGGAGTTATTGCAAGGAGACACCCGAGGAAATCTACAGCTGTTTGTGCTGATCGTCTAAAGCTAAGATGTATGTGAGCATTATTATTGAATAAATGAATTTTTAATATTTTACTCATACCTGCGCACTCCATTCTTCTTCTATATATATATATATATATGTATAAATAGAGAGAGATATATATATATATATATATTAAAGATGCTGTCTTGAGAGATATATATATATATATATATATATATATATATATATATATATAGATATATATAGATATATATATATAAAACATGCCCAAAGAGACATGAGTATACTGGGTCCTAGAGACAAAGCTATGTCGATTTCTGCTTGAAGTGTCCTGTAGAATATGCAATGGACAGATGATGCCGACTTAAAGAGGCGTATGTAAGGCTGAGGATTGTGTGGAGAAGGGTTCTCGGACCTGGTCTCCACAGCTATAGCTGGTAATTCTGATATTTTGCCGTATATTCCTGCACAGCCTAGGAAAGCACGGCATTATCAAATGCAGCCTTTCGAACAAAGAAACAAGAAAGTCTGAGGTGCGTCCTTTCTTGCCAGAGGCGGTGGGCAGAGGAAGGGAGCTGCACAACACAGGAACAGAAGTCCTCCCCGGCCTCTACAAAAATCCACCGCATGCCGCTGGGGCTCCACAGGCGGAGCTAGGCCCGGTGGGGGCACGCCTGCGAAAGTTCAGCCACAAGTGGGTTCAATTGTGTCTCAGGGATGCAAGCTGGACTTTGAGGAGATGCCCCCTCACCGGCGGCCCTGCCAGCTTCCCCTTAGAGTGGGAATTAGTGTTACAGGCAATTCACAAATTATATCTCCAGCAGGTGGTGGTGCAGGTTACCCTCCTTCAACAGGGAAGGGGTTACTATTTCACAATGTTTGTGGTACCGAAACCGGACGGTTCGGTCAGACCCATTTGAATTTAAAATCCCTGAACATTGACCTGAAAAGGTTCAAGTTCAAGATGGAATCGCTCAGAGCAGTCATTGCAAACCTGGAAGAGGGGGATTTTATGGTGTCTCTGAACATAAAGGATGCTTACCGGCATGCCCCCATTTATCCACCTCATCAGGAGTACCTCAGATTTGTGGTACAGGATTGTCATTATCAATTTTTAGACGTTGCCGTTTGGTCTCTCCACGGCACCGAGAATATTTACCAAGGTAATGGCAGAAATGATGGTGCTCCTACGAAAGCAGGGAGTCACAATTATCCCATACTTGGACGATCTCCTCATAAAGGCGAGGTCCAGAGAGCAGTTGCTGATCCTCGTAGCATGCTATCGGGAAGTGTTACAACAGCACGGCTGGATTCTGAATATTCCAAAGTCGCAGCTGATTCCTACGACGCGTCTGCACTTTTTGGGCATGATTCTGGACACAGACCAGAAGAAGGTTTTTCTCCCGCCGGAGAAGGCTCAGGAACTCATGACACTGGTCAGAGACCTCTTAAACCAAAACGGGTGTCGGTGCATCACTGCACGCGAGTCCTGGGAAAAGATGGTGGCATCTTACGAGGCCATTCCCTTCGGCAGGTTCCATGCGAGGACCTTTCAATGGGATCTGTTGGACAAGTGGTCCGGATCACATCTACAGATGCATCGGCTGATCACCCTATCCCCCAGGGCCAGGGTGTCTCTTCTGTGGTGGCTGCAGAGTGCTCACCTTCTCGAGGGCCGAAGATTCGGCATTCAGGACTGGGTCCTGGTGATCACGGATGCAAGCCTCCGAGGGTGGGGGGCAGTCACACAGGGAAGAAATTTCCAGGGTCTGTGGTCAAGTCAGGAGACTTGCCTTCACATCAATATCCTAGAACTAAGGGCCATATGCAACGCCCTAAGTCAAGCGGAGACCCTGCTTCGCGACAAATCGTGCTGATTCAATCAGACAACATCACCGCAGTGGTTCATGTTAACCGCTAAGGCGGCACAGGGAGCAGGGTGGCGATGGCGGAAGTCACCAGAATTCTTCGCTGGGCGGACAATCACGTGAGAGCACTGTCAGCAGTGTTCATTCCGGGAGTGGACAACTGGGAAGCAGACTTCCTCAGCAGGCACGACCTCCACCCGGGAGAGTGGGGACTTCATCAAGAAGTCTTCACACAGATTACAAATTGATGGGAACTGCCACAGGTGGACATGATGGCATCCCGCCTAAACAAAAAGCTACAAAGGTATTGCACCAGGTCAAGAGACCCTCAGGCGATAGCTGTGGACGCTCTAGTGACACCGTGGGTGTTCCAGTCGGTTTATGTGTTTCCTCCTCTTCCTCTCATACCCAGGGTGCTGAGAATCGTAAGAAAAAGAGGAGTGAGAACAATACTCATTGTTCCAGATTGGCCAAGAAGGACTTGGTATCCGGAACTGCAAGAAATGCTCGCAGAGGACCCATGGCCTCTGCCTCTCAGACAGGATCTGTTACAACAGGGGCCCTGTCTGTTCCAAGACTTACCGCGGCTGCGTTTGACGGCATGGCGGTGAACGCCGGATCCTAGCGGAGAAAGGCATTCCGGATGAAGTTATTCCTACGCTGATACAGGCTAGGAAAGACGTGACAGCAAAACATTATCACCGTATATGGCGAAAATATGTTGCTTGGTGTGAGGCCAGGAAGCCCCTACAGAGGAATTCCAGCTGGGCCGTTTCCTTCACTTCCTACAGTCGGGAGTGACTATGGGCTTAAATTAGGGTCCATCAAGGTCCAGATTTCGGCCCTATCCATTTTCTTTCAAAGGGAACTGGCTTCTCTTCCTGAAGTTCAGACCTTTGTAAAGGGAGTGCTGCATATTCAGCCCCCCTTTTGTGCCACCAGTGGCACCTTGGGATCTTAACGTGGTGTTGAGTTTCCTGAAATCTCACTGGTTTGAGCCACTTAAGACTGTGGAGTTAAAAAATCTCACGTGGAAAGTGGTCTTGCTATTGGCCTTAGCTTCGGCTAGGCGTGTGTCAAAATTGGCGGTTTTGTCATGTAAAAGCCCCTATCTGGTTTTCCATATGGACCGGGCAGAATTACGGACTCATCCGCAATTTCTGCCAAAGGTGGTGTCATCTTTTCATTTGAACCAACCTATTGTGGTGCCTGCGGCTACTCGTGACTTGGAGGATTCCAAGTTACTAGATGTAGTCAGGGCTTTGAAGATTTATGTAGCCAGAACGGCTGGAGTCAGGGAAACTGACTCGCTGTTTATTCTGTATGCATCCAACAAGCTGGGTGCTCCTGCTTCAAAGCAAACTAATGCTCGCTGGATCTGTAACACGATTCAGCAGGCTCATTCTGCGGCTGGATTGCCGCATCCAAAATCAGCAAAAGCCCATTCCACAAGGAAGGTGGGTTCTTCTTGGGCGGCTGCCCGAGGGGTCTCGGCATTACAGCTTTGCCGAGCAGCAACTTGGTCGGGTTCAAACACTTTTGCAAAATTCTACAAGTTTGATACCCTAGCTGAGGAGGACCTTGTGTTTGCTCATTCGGTGCTGCAGAGTCATCCGCACTCTCCCACCCGTTTGGGAGCTTTGGTATAATCCCCATGGTCCTTACGGAGTCCCCAGCATCCACTAGGACGTTAGAGAAAATAAGATTTTACTCACCGGTAAATCTATTTCTCGTAGTCCGTAGTGGATGCTGGGCGCCCGTCCCAAGTGCGGACTTCTTCTGCAATACTTGTATATGGTTATTGCTTAATAAAGGGTTATGTTGTTATGATGGCATCAGGTTGGCTGATGCTCTGTTGTTGTTCATACTGTTAACTGGGTATATTATCACAAGTTATACGGTGTGATTGGTGTGGCTGGTATGAGTCTTACCCTGGATTCCAAAATCCTTTCCTTGTAATGTCAGCTCTTCCGGGCACAGTTTCCTTAACGGAGGTCTGGAGGAGGGGCATAGAGGGAGGAGCCAGTGCACACCAGTAGTCCTAATTCTTTCTTAGAGTGCCCAGTCTCCTGTGGAGCCCGTCTATTCCCCATGGTCCTTACGGAGTCCCCAGTAGCCACTACGGACTACGAGAAATAGATTTACCGGTGAGTAAAATCTTATTTTCCAGTGCCGAGCAGGGTGGGTGCAGTCTGCAGTGCCTGATCCCTGAGTCCCCAGCCCTCAGCCAGGGTCAATTTGAGGGGGGAGTGTGATCAGTGTGATCACTACCCCCCCCCCCCACCCATACAGGAACAGGCAGAGGCTCAGCAGCAGCCTCTCTACCCCACTGCAGCGCTGGTGAGATGAGAGCTGATGCTGCTGCTGCCCAGTAAGGTGAGAGGGGGGTGGGAGTGCAGCGGATCAGGCCCCCCGCCGGGCCCCTCCATCAGTCCCAGGCCCGGGTAATTAATACCCGCTCCCTCCCCCCCTTTCGGGGTCACTGACAACATCCTACAGAGCCACTGGAGTAACGGAGCCTGCGAGAAACTGGAGAAGGGAGAGGAGGAGCAGCACCCGAGCAGGTACCAGGGCCGCACTGTGGAGGGAATGAAGGCTGTACCTGGCATAGGTCATTCAGAGATGAACGCAAAGCCAGTTCTGCGTTCATCTCTGCACATGCTGAGCGCCGCCCAGCACAAAGCAAGGCTGTCCAGCATGTGTTGCGCCTCCTCCAGATGCATCTGCAATTACATTGCCGACGCATCTGATCTAAGGTTGACCCAGGGCTGTTTCTAGCCAATTTGGCTCCCATTGCGAGATTTCAAAATGCGCCCCCCCCCCATTGACATAAAAAATCAAAATAAAAAAAATGCACCCCCTTCCCCCATAACTATTAAAAGAAAAATTATGCGCACACGCTCCTGGCAAGGGGGCATGGCCTCATTAAAATGGGCGTGGCCTCATCTGATATCATCACGGCCACCACAGGGGAAAAATAAATAAATCAGAAGTCCCCATTTTACACAGTACGGCAGGCAAGAGTCCCCATTTTTACACAGTGTGGCAGGCAATAGTCCCCATTTTACACAGTGTGGCAGGCAAGTGTCCCCATTTTACTCAGTACGGCAGGCAAGTGTCCCCCATTATGGCAGGCAAGTGTCCCCATTTTACTCAGTACGGCAGGCAAGTATCCCCCATTATGGCAGGCAAGTGTCCCCATTTAATTCAGTACGGCAGGCAAGTGTGAAGTGGGGGGGGAGGAAGGAAGGGAGAGGGAGAGGGGGGGGGGCGAGACTACTTACCCATGAACAGCAATCAGGATTTTCCCGCTCTTCGCGCCGGCCGCCTCCTCGGCTCCTTCCAGCTTGTCTGCTCCTCCTCCCTCTTCCTGTGTACTCCTGCTCGGGGGGCGGGGTTTCGCAGAATGACGCGATTGCGTCACGACGCAACCGCGTCATTCCGCGAAACTCCGCCCCCGAGCAGGAGTGCTCGGGAAGAGGGAGGAGGGGGATAAAGGGAGCCGCAAAGTGCCGCGGCGGGCGCCCCATGTGTTTGCACAGCTCGCCCGCCGCAAGAAACGGCACTGGGTTGACCCCTGGCGTCAGCAGCCTTTTTTTCGAAGCGGCTGTGTGTGACGTCATGCAGCCGCCCCGAAAATGGTCCCTGCCTGCCACCTTTTTTTCTGGCGCCACCCTTGCAACGCCTTAACCCTGCTGTGATGTTGCCCGTCAATCAGAATGGGGTCGCATCCATATGCCCACTGCGCATGCACAGTTTGCTGCCACCGGCAAACTGCACTGTGTGCCACTAATGTGGCGGGGTCTGAATGACCCCCATAATGTGTATAATGGGCTGTACATGGTATAATGGGCTGTACCTGGAATAATGTGTATATTGGGCTCTACCTGGCATAACATGTATAAGGTGCTCTACTGTGGCATAACGTGTATTAGAGGCTTTTACTCGTAACACGTATAAGTGGCTGTCCAGTGTGGTGTAACGTGTATAAGGGTACTAGTGTGCAATGTAATCTGACTAACGGACAGTACTGTGCAGTGTAATGTGACTAACGGACACTACCATGCGGTGTAATGTGACTAACGGACACTACTATGCAGTGTAATGTGACTAATGGACACTACTATGCAGTGTAATTTGACTAGCAAACACTACTGTGCAGTGTAATGTGACTAACGGATACTACTATGTGGTGTAATGTGACTAACGGACACTACTATGCAGTGTAATGTGACTAACGGACACTACTATGCAGTGTAATGTGACTAACGGACACTACTATGCAGTGTAATGTGACTAGCGAACACTACTGTGCTGGGGAGGCGGGGTCATATTAATATGTGCTGGGGAAGGAGGGTTCATAGTAATGTGTGCTGGGGGAAATGGTATGTGTAAAAGGGTGCCCTACCTGGCGCAAAGTGTAAAAGGGAACTCTACCTGGCTCAATGTGTAAAAGAGGACTCAACTTGTGTAAAAGGATGCTCTATCTGGAATAATGTGTGACTGGTTCTACCTGGCATTGTAAAAGGGGCTCTACCTGGCACAATGTGTAAAAGGGTGCTTCACCTGGAATAATGTGCGACTGACTCTACTTGGTGCAATACGTAAAAGGGGGCTCTATCTGGCGTAATGTATATAAGTGGTACTACTGTGTAGCGTAATTTTGAATAATGGAGACTACTGTGCATCGTAATTATTTTACGCCACTATATTTTACATATTTTTTTTATGCCCCTATATTTTTGCCTCTGGCATGCACTGTCCATGTTGTGGATCTTGAGGGGGAGAGGGGCACCAAAATGTCTAGTTACAGCCCTGAGGATGAGATCGGTCACATTTGTTTTTGTAGAAAGGTGCCAAATGTATACTTTGCAGAGGGCGCCGAACACCCTAGCACCGGTCCTGCATGTATGCTTAAGATGAGACGTTATAACAATTTCTTTGACAACCAGTGGAACCAAAGTGAGGATAAAGAACCATGACCAACGACCAGAAACGATCTTGAGGCAAGGAATAGAGGTTACTGCTGGATTGCCAAGGAATCCAAGGGTTTATACAACAATTGCAAGAACCATACATTTTCTTAATTTGTGTACACACTGGAAGAGAGGCTTCACTTTAGAAAGATTACTACTTTGCTTGGAGGCAGTGAGGAAACGTCTGGTTCCACTTCCATAGGACTGTGCCCAAGTAGGAAATACCAGGGTTTGGCTCAAGAGGCCAATAACTGTCATTTATTATTTCCTTCTATGTTATAGTGCAGTATTTCACTGTGCATAGTGGTAACCTTTTCATAAAAGCACTACAGCTTTTCAGTGATTGAGTTCAATATATATTTATTCGTTCAAAGAAATGCATCTTAGTCTTAATGTGGCTAGGATGCACCAAGAGACTGTGCAGATTCATTAGATATGACACTTGCATATCTCGGCGGGACTGAGTCTCAGAATCTATGGCTCAGATTTATCAAGCCTTGAAGAGTGATAATTTGTACGGTGATAAAGTACCAGCCAATCAGCTCCTAACTGCCATGTTGCAGACTGTGTTTGAAAAATGACAGTTTGGAGCTGATTGGCTGGTACTTTATCACCGTGCAATTTATAACTCTCCAAGGCTTGATAAATCTTTGTTGCGCCCCCTCCCCCCCTGCCGGCCATCTCACAGCCGGGATCCCAGCGTCAGTATTGTGGGTCACACATACCCAACCCATAGAAATCACTGTGTCTTTTTTCTTGCACCTGCGGTGCAATTTGGATTTTTCCAAAAATCGCAAATTTTAGTAAAAATCACCAGGACTTGCTTTGGCACCCCTCCCATGACTAATTAAGCAAGTGGAAGTTTCCAATTAGTTAATTATTACTCCTTTCAGACCGCCAGCTATGAACACGGGTTATTGGCACATGAACGCGCTCAATCCGTGTTTATGTGCGGTCTGAAAGGTGACAGGGTTGAAATATCGGGTATTCCAACTCGGGTAACGAACAGGGTTGAACACGTGTTCAACCCGGCTCACTGTGCAGTGTGAATGGGAGCCGGGTCGATGCGGCCCATTTCCCATTCATTGTGTGTGGACGGATGGCGCTTGGAAATCATGTGCCGCTCCACCGCTGGTGCCACCAACCCGGCATTATGTCGGATTGCTTACAGCGGCGGTAGGGTGTCTGAGGCGGGTCGCACCCTGGGATCTCCCGTGTCAGGCTACCGGGTGTGACCTGCCTCAGGTGGTGTGAAAGAGGTATTAGTCTTTTTCATCCAGCGTCAGAAGCCGGGTCGTCTGCAGCCAAGGTGAGTATATGTGAGTGTCTGAGTGTGTGTAAGTGTGTGTTTGTGCGACCCCTGGTGTGCATTTGTGACCCCCCCCTGTCCAGTGTCATCCCCCCAGAGCCAGCCACTGGGAGAACTGCATCTCCCAGTAGAGTTTGCGTCTCCCAGCAGCCCCCGGGACTCACAGAGGCCCCCTCCCCAGTCCAAAGAGGTAAGTAAGTATCTTTTTCTTTTTTTTTTAAACTTGTACAGCAGGGTTATAAGCGCTGAAAACCCAACAACCATTTTTTTTAAATTGGATACTGTGGGTATGTGCAGGTTTCGGGAGTGCACATACCCGCGGTAATCCAAAATTGGGCACGAGGTAAGCAAAGTCTTTTTTACAATTGAATTTGCTTCCTAAGTGTGTCAGACTTTCCAGTGTCTGTGTGACCGTGAGTGTCCATGGGCCTAATTCAGACCTGATCGCAGCAGCAAATTTGTTAGCTAATGGGCAAAACCATGTGCACTGCAGGGGGGCAGATATAACATGTGCAGAGAGAGTTAGATTTGGGTGGGGTGTGTTCAAACTGAAATCTAAATTGCAGTGTAAAAATAAAGCAGACAGTATTTTCCCTTCACAGAAACAATATAACCCACATGGTTTTGCCCATTAGCTAACAAATTTGCTGCTGCGATCAGATCTGAATTAGGCCCCATGTCTGTGTGTCTCTGCATTCTTTGTCCTAAGTGCTCCGGGGGGCCCCCAAACCAGCTTTGAGAGACTATAAATTAGAGATGAACGGGTTTGGATTTACTCTGATTTACCCGAATCTCCTTATTGGCTCTCAGACGTCACGTGTTTTGGGTAGCCAATAAGAAAAATCCAGATAATCAGAAATGGCGATAATTCTGGCAAAAAGAACCGAGTAAATCTGAACCCGCTCATCTCTACAGTATAAATGTATGTGACATAAGACTGACACTGGTAGCAAGATTTTGATGTTAGTGAGAGCAAAATGTTATTGTACAAAAAAAAAAAAAGACATAGGTCTAAACAGCACTGGAGTTGCTGGAACATCAATAAATAGCCCAAAATAACAGATTATGGTGGGACTTCAATTAAACAGCAGCGATGCTCGATCTGTCCACATGTGAGTCGCCCGCATAAAACCTAAACATATAAGTCAACACAGGTACAAGATGTGGGCATTATTAATCCGTTGAAGTGCTCTTTATGATATGGTTCAGTTAAAATCTGAAGATGGCAGAGTCCTCCGCATCCAAGCTCCAGAATCTATCGCATTCCGGGGCTTGTTGCATATGCGGCCAAACCTCCGGATATTGCATTTTCTGAGGTTTTGGCGCATTTTTACCATTGCTGCATCTCGTCCCTAGTAACATGTCTCATGAATGGTGATTCTGTTACGGACTATGAAAGTACGCTGATTTATCAAGGATAACATACACAAAATAGCACTTGAGCTATTTTGATAGTATTTTATATGGGGTTTATTGTGGGCTGTTAGGTCATAATGATTAGTTCACTTTAGTGGTGGCAGCTGCATAATGAATAGGGTTTATCACTAAAAAGGTGATTCTGTGGAATTGCCCATATGATATAAATACAAAGGGGTAAATTTACTAAAGCAACCAATCCGATTCTATATATCAATTCTCTATTGCATTCTAGAAAATGACAAACATAATCTGGTTGCTATGGGCAACATCACCTCTTTTACTTTTTAGAAATTTACCCCATAGAGAGCACAAGTTTGAAATGTGTGTGTATTGTAGTGCCAGGTAAAAATGGTTTTCCCTAGATGTACAAAGTGAAAAGAGTGGATATCAAGGACGATGGGGATCATTCCGAGTTGATTGCTTGCTGACGATTTTCGCAGCGCAGCGATCAGGTAAAAAAAACAGCAAAACTGCGCATGCATATGCACCGCAATGCGCAGGTGCGTTGTACAGGTACAAAGAGGATCGGTGTTGGGCGATGGGTTTAGCGAAGATTCCATTCGCACAGCCGAACGCACGGTGATTAACAGAAAGAGGGTGCTTATGGGTGTCAACTGACCATTTTCTGGGAGTGTTTGGGAACACACAGGCGTGTCCAGGCATTTGCAGGGCGGGTGTCTGACATCAATTCCGGGACCAAAAAGACTGAAGTGATCGCAAGGGCTGAGTAAGTCGAGAGCTACTCTGAAACTGCACAAAATGTTTTTGCTGCACTCGGCTGCAAAGGCGTTCGCACACTTGCAAAGCAAAAATACACTCCCCCGTGGGCGGCGTCAATGCGTTTGCACTGCTGCTAAAAATAGCTAGCAAGCGATCAACTCGGAATGACCCCCGATATCCCTAAAGCAGTGGTTCTCAAACTGTGTACATTGGCTCCCTGGGGTGCCTCAGGACACTTGCAGGGGTGCCTTTGATTGGGGGCCCAGGACCAATTCAAATTATTTTTGGTCAATATAATAGGCAAAACCAGTGATGGTGACTGTCAATCGTAAAATATGTGGACAAACAGTAGCAAATCTTATCCCTCACCACAAAATTTAACCTAAGGACGACATATAAACACAATTTACTTCATTTAATATTTTCTTTCTAAGTTTCTCAGTGAGAAACGTTTGGCCTAGCGGTGCCATGAAAAAAAATTCTGATACTCTGGGGCGCCGATATTGGCACACTTTTCCGTATCAGAACAACAAATTTTGTATATCGTCTGATGTGCACGCTCAATTACACACTGCCACAGGTCACATGCAACACCTTCCAGTCGGCTGTGCTACATGGTCAACCGGACGATATCGCATGCGGCATTGTATACAGTAATAAAGGATGGAACTACATCTCGTTACGTCTTCATTATATCGTCTAATGTGTATGGCCAATCGGGGATTGTCAGAGACGAAAGGAAATCATCCCGCCTGATTGGCTGTCGTTCTGATGTGTACCCACCCTTAGCTAAAACATCTTTTCCAAGTCACCCACAGGGTCCTTGTTTACATAATACCCTGAAATAATTTATGACTTTATTAGAAAAGAACTGAATTGCTGGGCATGTTTTATTGCTTGGTTAAAATTCAGATTTGAAACCAACCCATATAAGAGAGTAACAATAAACTTGAAATATAATTTATCAGACTGAAAAAATAAAAAAAAATACACATCATTTACTCACGCAGTTGTTTTAAACTTCCAGCCAGACTCAAGTCAATACTATTTTTAATTTAAATACTAAATTTTACCTAATTAGACAAGCAAGTTACTCACTGTCACAGTCTAAGCATGAATCTGTGACAGTCCCTCCTCCGAGCAGTGAGACTGTCTGAAGGCTCCTAGAGGGAGGCCGAGTGGTGAGGAGCACAGTACCCTATGTGTAAGTGACACTACAGTACAGGGGGGCAGGGCTCCACCAAAATGTCAAACACAAGATGGGCTCCCCCTGCTCTGCTCCCGTTAGCTATGCCACTGCCTGGTGAGAAGGGTCAGAGTTACATTACAATGTGATGACTTCATTTTTATCAGCAGCCAATTTTACTGTATAGATGAGGGGCAGATCATTACCTAGAGTAGTTGCTCTGAGTGTGGTCTGATTAGAAGATAAGAAATCTTAACATTACTCAGAATCTCTGGATGCAATTGTTTACACTGTGCACTGTGTCATTTATAAAGTAAGAGAACACTACCCAGAATTCTTAGCTGCAGTGATTGCTTTGTATACCATGGTATTATGAGATAACAGAGCATTATCCAGAACTTCTGCCTGCAGCTCTAGCTCTGTATTATGGTGGCCAATCCCGGGATCGGCGGGATCCCGGGATTTAGGCCCAAAAATGGCCGGGATTAAATCCCGGGATTGGAAGCTCCAATCCCGGGGATTGAGGGATCAGCGTTGAGCGTCCACAGGACGCTCAGACGCTGCCCAGCTTCCTCTTTCCGGGTCCCCAGCGCAGTCACGCTGCGCTGTCAGCGGCTTCCAGCAGCGATCAACGGATGTTTTCCTCCCGCCCGCCCTCGGTATATGGTAAACTGTATGTGCGGGGCGGGGTGGGGTGAGGGGGCAGGCACCTAGCTAAAAGCTAGCTTCCCTACTCTGTATACTGTGCAATTCGAATGTAACCATAACCATATTATATGTTATCTGTCTTACAACCTCTACTGTTTGGATCCCCCCTTTGGGAGTTCTCAGGCATGAGGCCCAGATCCCGTTGTCGGTATGCCAGAGATTTTGTCATCGTGCAATGGTGTAGTGGGACAATGATGGGGTGCAGGGGCGTAACCAGAACTTTGTGGGCCCCATAGCAACATTTTGAAGGGGCCCCCGTCCCAATGCTTCTAGAGAGACACTTCTCTGCAGCAGTTGTTAATTTTATGCCCTATAATAGTGCCCTAGTTAATTTTCTGAACCATGGTAGAGCCTTATTTAATGTTATGCCCCATAGTAATGCCCTAGTTTCTTTTATGAATCGTAGTAGTGCTTAAGTTCACCCTATGTCACATTTCAGAGCTGCCAGTACACATTATGCCACACAGTACCCCCAACTCACATTATGATATATAGTGCTCCCTGTACAGTGCCCCGGTTCATATATTATAAAATTAAAAAAATGCCCTCCAGTTCATATTATACCACACTACAATGAGCAAGTCCAGGGGCATACCTAGATATATTGCAGGCCCCAAGGAAGAATATTGAAAGGACCCCTATTGTACCACCCACTCACGAAAATGTATATAACAAGTAACTTTGACAGGGAAGGTGGGCCCCTCTCAGCTCTGGGCCCCATAGCAGCTGCACTACCTGCACCTATGGTAGCGTCGCCCTTGATGGGGTGATTCAATAGTCAGGCCATCCCACCACAGTAATAAAAATATGACCACTAATGGTACTAAGAATTATTATACAATTAGCTACTAGTTTGTGGTGCTGCTGCCCAAAAAAATAAGAAAATATGCTGCGTTCACCCAGATGAAAATGTCTCTCAAGGCGCTTAGAAATAGAATGTATTGACAAAAATAAACTCATATACATATACACACACACATACATAGCTTGATTGTACTGTATTAGATAACTTTCCCTGTCGCTAGTAATGCGGGCAGTGGTTAAAGTGGTCCTGGAGAAGTGGTGGTACTCATTTTCCCCACCATCTGCCTCCCCCGCCTCCCCCTCCCCCCCCCCCCCCCCCACACACACACACACACCCCACACACACACACAGTGGAGCCAGGGCCAGTGCTAGTGTTTTCGGCAACTCCCAGCAAGCTATAAATTGGTGCCTTTTTCCCATACTTTATAAAGGGACATTGTTCTCACAAGAAGCAGCGTGATCACATAATAGTACCTCCATTTCACATTACACCACACAGTAGCACAATGTTCTTCACATTACACTGCATGTAGTGCCCCTGATTCATATTACACCACATAGTAATGCCCCTTATTTAGGTTACATCACTCAGTAGTGCCCTTTATTCACATTGCACTACACAATGGTACTTTTTATGCTCGTTATGCCACACAGTAGTGCCCCTTATACACAATTCCCACAGTAGTAGTGCCCCTTACACATAAAGACCACAGTAGTAGTGCCCCTTGCACATAATGCCCTCAATAGTAGTGCCCCTTACACATAATGACCACAGAAGTGCAATTTATACACATAATGCCTACAGTAGTGCCCCTTATACACATATATGACTGTGTATAAGGGGCTGCTTCCCCACCTCTCTTGTCTCTTCATCCCCCTCTCATGTTGTCTGCAGGATGCAGAGAGCCTGTGCTCCTCTTCATGGCTCCTCTTCACTTCAGCAGCGGTGACAGCATGACATCACATACACCGTGACAGAAAAGAAAACCACTGAGACCCGAGAAGGGGATTAATGCTGTCCAACAGACACAGTGTGTGTGAAAACCAGGAGGGATGGGCTGTAAATGGAGGAGGACCGTGGAGCAACCAGTACCTGAGAAAAGGGGAGGTGGCTGTAGCTCATCAGTAACACTAGCACCGCTTGCATCATCGCTTGATGTAGGTGATGGGGCAGGCTTTCCTGTTGGAATTACTGTGGGGGGCAATGGAGGTGGTGGAACTAGTTCCCCCTACAATTACAAGTGGTGGAACTCAGTTCCACCTCGTTCCCCCTCACATTAACCCCTGAATGCAGCCCATACATCTAATGGGCGAATCCCCGATGCCAAGCCGATTTGCCAAATGTCAGACTTTGATTAATGATTTCACGAGGGATTATACGTTAAAAATCCCCAACTTGCCTCTCCGATAATTTTATTGTCAGAATCGTCGAATCAAGATTGTCCAGCATGTTGGATTTTGACCATTACCCAAGAAAAGCATTGGCAACTAATAAACCACAGGAATACTTAAATAACAGTCGTGTAAATAAAGTTGTTTTGTAGCCGCAATGAGTACAGGATATAAGTGTCCACAAGTATATTGTGATTCTAGATTTGCAAAATTGGGTCAGGTTGTAAAAATCACGGCTGTAGACTTGGAGATTCATACAAACACCAATAAAGTAATAAGCCAATGCTTACCCACCACTCGACCACTATTGGCTGAGCCTTAACTCAGTCTTTTACCAAGGATCAGTGTTACGGGAAGCATAAGACATCAGTCTAATATAGATCAGTGACACGGCGGTCATGAGCAGCAAGAAGCATTGTCTCTCCTGCCATGGAGGAGTATCAGTCCAGCGGACAGCAATCGATGGAGAGCTGCCCCATGACAGTAGGCAGTGCTGCACACTTCTCAACCTGCTCTCAGGTCCTTAAGCAGGGAGAAAGTAACCTACTGTACACATTTTTGTAAAAGATCCAGTGGCTGCCCCTGGGCTGTCTCTAGAGCTGCCTCAGTTAAGTTACGAAAATGGGTGTTATTAGCAGTACTATGAAAAATACTTTATTCTGTAAAATCAGGTTGGTGGTCTTAGTATGCTTAACACGTTTCTGTGCTAACCAGGGACGGATCTAAACTTTTATTTTAGGGGGGGGGGGGGGGGGCAGTTTACTGTTTAATCTTGACTCCTCCCCTCTCCAGTCCCAACTCCTCCCATCTACAATCCTAACTCCTACTCTCTCAATTCCTGAAAAACTTAACTTTTTTAATGAGACTGAGATAGTGCTTTGTGATTGTTCTATGTACATGGGACTGTGCTGTGGGGTAATTGTATTTATTAGCCCTAGTACCCACACACCTGCAAGAGAGGGGCAAATGCTCTGTAACCCTTGCTGTCCTGGCTCCTCTGTGCTGCTGTGGTATAGGCTGCAGCACAGCATTCTCCCTGGAGAGCTCTCTTCAGCTCAAAAGTGGGCGTGGCTACGGCTGTGTGGGGGGGGGGGGGGGGGCACTCGCCCCTTCGCCAACCCCCCTCCCCCCCCCCTAAATCCGGCCCTGGTGCTGACTGCATTTCATCAGAACCCATCCCACCACGGTGCAATGACACAAAATGAGTCATGCAGACTGGAGACAAGGGCCGATACTGCAAATTACATCATCATGAAACACCCACTTCACAACAGTGCCAATTAGGTCCCCCATGAGGCCCTAGGCAACATACTGGGTTGACCAGCATGCCTTTACACTCCCATTTATCAAAGTATTACATTATAAAATCAGGCTTAGGTAATCTAGAAACCTCAGTGCACACGGGGCCCTATGAGATCACCGAGGCTGTATAATGAATGATACGGCTATGCTTCACAAGCAAGAAAAGCAGGATCTATGAGAGTGAAGGACTCCCTGAAATACAAGGGTACCCTGATTGCTCCATCAGAGTAGACAAGTTGATTATTGCTCCAGTATGTATATGTGTAAAGTGGCTTACAATATACACAGAAAAGATTGTATGTCTGCCCTTCACATCAAAATACTTGGTGGCACAGAACAGATTGTCTTATTGTTGACACACGCGGCCTGGGCGGCTGGTATGCCAGCAATCTCATTCCAACAATCAGAAGAATGTTAGCAATTGTCTGTAACGTGGAGCCATGATCACTATCTTAATACAATCTCCTCCATTGTCCTGGGGGCTGTATACATTTCAGAACTAACTACCACCACACGTGATGGTGACATATGGCACCCTGAGTCTAAATACTCTCAATGACACCACCAGCTTCAGTCAATCAACACTCTCATTACAAGATATAATTCCATATGCAAAACATACCACACTTAATGGTTTTACATGGATTTTAATGGGTTTACACGGCTCCACATAGACTGTACATACATAATAGAATAGATGTGCACTGTATAGTGTTATCCTTCTATAAACATCACCACTGACTTACCTACATACCTAGTAAATGTACAAATATTTTTGTTTTATTGTAAAGGAACTGGTATAAAGTTGCAGATTAAGCCTAATGATGCATGGTAAAGGTCACTCATATCAGTCCTATAATTTCCCTATTTATCCTGGATTGTTTCCTTTTTCTTCAGCTTTGCTACATTTTTCTTTATGGTGCTATTTATTCCTCAGTTTTGAATATAGGGCCTAATTCAAGTTTGTGGGCAAATGCAATTGCGGTTTTCTAGGCTACAGAACCGCTAATGTTAGCAAGTGATGCTGCTGCCCAAGAATGAAGCGACAGCCACCAATCGCAGCACATGCGCAGGCTGCTGATAATCGTTCCGTTGTGTGAACATCGCCCATTGTGTACTAGGTACTTAGGATCAATGTTCTGGGGCACCTAAGTAGCAATGTTTGGCACATCAAATGGGCTATGGGGTCTATCTACTAAGCCTTGGAGAAAAAATAAGTGGAGAGAGATAAGTACCAACCAATCAGCTCCTAACTGCCATGCTACAGGCTGTGTTTGAAAAATGACAGTTATGAGCTTGTTGGTTGATACTTTATCTCTTTCCACTTTCTCTTTCTCCAAGGCTTAGTCAACAGACCCCTATATGGCGCAATTTGTGGTTAGGTGCATGTGGTTACTGTGCACAATCATCCTACTTTCATTTGAACCAAATCCACAAAAATATATATTGTACAGTGTTATTTGTTTATAAAACATCACATCTGACTGCAATTTACACCCATAACAACAGCATAGACACAAACTGTACACTGCGAATCTTCTTCCTATACAAACTTTGCCATACCTCCCCCAACTGTTGTCCATTACTTGGGACAAGTCCTGGCAGTCAGCTGTCAGATATATCCCAATTACCACCATTCTGCACAGTGTACCTGCCACTAGTGGGAGAGGGGGTTTTAAGGACAGGAAGACTGCCGTTGCCTAGTGCTACAGAAATACTAAGCACGTCCCAGGGGATCTAGGATGTGTGATGCACAGTTGCACCCTCTCTGCGATGTCAGGCATGGGTGGTATTCAGTATGCCGGCTGTTGGGCTCCCGGCGCTCAGTATACCGGCACCAGAATCCCGACACCTGGCATACCGACAACTATTCTCCCTCTTGGGGGTCCACGACCCCCCTGGAGGGAGAATAAATACCGTGCCCACAGCGTGGCGAGCGCAGAGCAGAGCGCGAGAGCAAGGGGCTCATTTGCGCTCACCCAGCTGTCAGTATGCCGGCGGTTGGAATCCCAGTGCCGGTATGCTGCCCGCCAGGATCCCAGCCGCCGGCATACCATACTACACCTGTCAGGCACAGTTGTACCCTCTGTTATGTTGCATGCACATTCTGTAATATTAATCACAGTACAAACTGTAGGAGGTAGAGAGGAAGATTTAGACCTCATGCCAGTTAGTGTATGCCGCAGTCACCCCCTCCCCCAGGTGAGACTGTACTACTGCAACCATATTTCGTGGTTTGGCTGCGTTACAGCTGTCAAAATTAATCTCTTACCGAGATTGCTTTATTTATTTTAGACGCTACCCATCCGTGTGCATCCTTGTGTCTTCAAGTACCTTCAGCACTCCATAATGAAATTCATATGGGCTAAGAAACAACCTAGAGTGAGACGTACCGTTTTACAGAGACACAACTCTAGAGGGGTTTGGGTGTTCCTAATTTTAGGTCTTACTATTATGCGGCTAGACTTGCACAATGTATTTTATGGAACAGACTTATGGGGTCATTCAGACCTGATCGCTCGCTAGCTGGTTTTTGCAGTCCTGCGTTCGCATAGCCGCAGCCCACCGGGGAGTGTATTTTAGCTATGCAACTGTGCGATCGTATGTGCAGCTGAGCGGTACAAAATACCTTTGTGCAGTTTCTGAGTTGCCCTGAACTTACTCAGCCGCTGCGATCACTTCAGACTGTCCAGGGCCGGAATTTACGTCAGACACCCGCTCTGCAAACGTTTGGACACGCCTGCGTTTTTCCAACCACTCCCTGAAAATGGTCAGTTGCCACCCACAAACGCCCTCTTCCTGCCTATCTCCTTGCGATCGGCTGTGCGAGTGGATTCTTCGTAAAACCCATCGCACAGCAACGATCCGCTTTGCACCCATGCGACGCACTTGCGCATTGCGGTGCATACGCATGCGCTTTTCTGACCTGATCGCAGCACTGCAAAAAATGCTAGCGAGTGATCAGGTCTGAATGACCCCCCCTACTTCGGAAAGAATATGGGTAATTATAGAAACCAATGCTCTTAAAATGCACTCCATATCCCCTTTGCTTTGGATCTCTAGAGCGGCCCGTCCTAAAATAGTGGCTTCTCACCCTACGATATCTCATTCCTTAGATGTTTGGGACACGGCTAATAGACAGTTTGAATTAGCCCCATAACCTAGACCCCTGATTCCTCTGTTTGACAACCCTAACTTCCCGCCAGGTTGCACTACCACAGTATTCGCTTGCTGGCAGAACAGTGGACTTAGGCCCACATTCCGAGTTGATCACTCGCTGCCGTTTTTCGCAGCGCAGCGATCAAGTGAAAAAGCGGCAATTCTGCACATGCGCATGGTACGCAGCGCGCATGCGCTAAGTACTTTCGCACAAAACTTTGTAGTTTTACCCAAGTATTCGTAGTATGATTGACAGGAAGTGGGTGTTTCTGGGCGGCAACTCAGCGTTTTCTGGGAGTGTGCTAAAAAACGCAGGCGTGCCAGGCAAAAACGCAGGAGTGGCTGGGGAAACAGGGGAGTGGCTGGCCAAACGCAGGGCGTGTTTGTGACGTCAAACCAGGAACTAAACTGACTGCAGACATCGCAAGATAGGAGTAGGTCTGGAGCTACTCAGAAACGGCATGACATTTTTCCTGTGCAGTTCTGCTAATCTTTCGTTCGCACTTCTGCTAAGCTAAGATACACTCCCAGAGGGCGGCGGCTTAGCGTGTGCACTGCTGCTAAAAGCAGCTAGCGAGCGATCAACTCGGAATGAGGGCCTTAGAGCCTAATTCAGACCTGATCGCGGGGCAGCGATTTTTGCAGCCCTGCGATCAGATAGTCGCTGCCTACTGGGGGAGTGTTTTTTTAGATGTGCAAGTGTGCAAACGCATGTGTAGCAGAGCTGCACAAACTGATTTTGTACTTACTTAGCCGCTGCGATCACATCAGCCTGTCCGGGACCAGAATTGACATCAGACACCCTCCCTTCCAATGCTTGGACATGCCTGCGTCTTTCCAGACACTCCTTCAAAACGGTCAGTTGCCACCCACAAATGCCCTCTTCCTGTCAGTCACCTTGCGATCACCCGTGCAATCGCTTTTTTCGCACCATCCCCGTTGCTGTCCATCGCGTCTGCGCGTTGTGGTGCATGCGCAGTTCAGACCTGATAGCAGGCTGTGAGAAAACGCAGCCTAGCGATCAGGTCTGAATTACCCCCTTAGATTCCTTAATGATATTTCACAAACCTTGAACTTTACAACTTTTATAGAGATACAGTCCAAACTCTCAATTCCTCGCCAATTCTTTTTTCAGTACTTACAAATTAGACATTTCCATTTGTCGGATGCATCACATATCTGTTCTAGACCTCTCTCTCCAGTGGAAAATCTAGCTTTCTGCAAAGCACCTGTTAAGGGGCTGATCTCCTCTCTATATTCTCCACTCTTACCTCAATCCCTGGAAGTTAAAGATTCTCATGACAAAGCATGGGAAAATCATTTGGGGGAGACACTGGATAATGATGACTGGTCTGATATATATACGAACGTTGCATCTAGCTCGATTTGTGTCAGACTGAAAGAAACGCATACAAACTATTTTGTAGATGGTATATTGGGCCTAATTCAGACCTGATCGCTAGCAGGCGATTTTTGCACTGCTGCGATCAGATAGTCGTTGCCTACTGGGGGAGTGTATTTTAGCTGTGCAAGTGTGTGAACGCATGTGTAGAAGAGCTATACAAACAGATCTTGTGTAGTCTCTACACAGCCCAGGACTTACTCAGCCGCTGTGATCACTTCAGCCTGTCCGGGAACAGAATTTACATCAGGAACCCGCCCTGCAAATGCATGGACACGCCTGCGTTTTTCCAACTACTCCCAGAAAACGGTCAGTTGCCACCCACAAATGGCTTCTTCCTATCAATCTCCTTGCGATCGGCTGTACGAATGGATTATTCGCACAGACCCATCGCTGAGCGGCGATCCGCTTTGTAACTGTGCAACGCGCTTGCGCATTGCAGTGCATACGCAAGCGCAGTTTAGACCTGGTTGCAGGGTGCACATAAACGCAGCCTAACGATCAGGTCTGAATTACCCCCTATGTCCCTACTAGACTGAATAAACTGCACCCAAAAATCTCTCCATTATGTTGGTGATGTAAAAAAAGCAGATGGTACTTTCCTCCACATTTGATGGAGCTGTCCAATCCTTATCCCCCTCTGGAGAGAACTAGGAGCTCTGGCCACTTCAATATTGTCAATTCAAATTCCCTTTAGCCCTAAGCATTTTCTACTTTCAGTAAATATCCCTGAATCGTCCCGCCAATGTCGCCATCAAAACAAACTATTCACACACATGGTTCTTGCAACTAGATGTATTATAGCAAGGTCTCCTTCACCACCTAGAATAGATGAGATTGTACTACTGCAGTGTGTACAAAAAATAAATAAAATTGCAGAAATGCAGGGCAGGCAGCCGCTACACCTCAAGCACGTACCTCCTCACCCTCTTCACTAGGCGCATCTTGGGTCGGCTCCTCTCAGTCTCTCAATGCGTGCGACGTCATGACACTGAATGAGACACAGGCGAGTGTTGGAGGCTGAGCTGGCACCTGGCTGTAATCACTGACAGACAGTGTTTAAAGTGGTCCTAAACAGGTGATGGAAGTCAACCCCCCCAACCACACCCCACTTCTCTCCTTGTGGGTGTCAAGTCCCTAGCCCCTCTTATACTTGCCCACCTGACCGATGCCCCATTAACTAGAAAAGTCAATTTGCAACACTCTCTGTGACTGCCCATGACTTGTCTTCTAAACGTGACTTGGGAGAAATTCATGAAAAAGTGGGGAAATCATCCTGAACCCCAAAAAGTGGCAACTGAGACAGCAGGACCATATGGAGGAGGTTATTAAAAGGTGGCAAATGGCTGATTTTATGTGAGGGTAGTCTGACAGAAATATTATAGCCTGGAACTGAGGTATTGTTTGGCAATGCCCGATACTTAATCAAGTGTGGTCTGATGATGCAGCTATGTTTATATACCCTGTACTTGTCCTATATTGTCTTGAATTGTAAGTCACCGTTTTCTTGTTCTGCTTACTTGTTTATGTACTCTGTAATTGGGCGCTGCAGATCCCATGTGGCACCATATAAATAAAGGATAATAATGATGATGATGATTCTACTACTACTACTACTACTACTACTACTACTACTACTACTACTACTACTACTACTACTACTACTACTACTACTACTACTACTACTAATAATTTTAGGGTTACTGACACAGCATTCTGTGGTAAGTGCTAGATGTGAGTAGTACATAGCTGTATGATGCAGGGACATTTTATGGCAAGTGGTGGTTCTAGATCAAATGTGGAAAGTTTGATGGGTTTTTGTAGGTTACAGGTCAACATATTTAAGGACTAATCAAGTGTCAGTTCACGTGAATGCAGTGGCGTCAGAAGGCGGGTGCGGGGGGTGCGGCACGCACCCGGGTGTTCCCCTCGGAAGGGGTGACACCAAAGTGCCAGCTCTTCTGTAGTGACAGGAGCCGAGTGCTGCAGTGAGATAAACCCCTGCAGCACTCGGCTCCTGTCACAGTGAAGAGCCGCCACTGCACGCTGAGCAGTCTCCGGGGGCAGCCAGCATCTTCGGGGAAGCTGGACATGCCCCCGGAGCGAAGAAAAAAAAAAAAGACTTGCAAAGCCACGCTCCCTTTTTTATTAGGCCGGCCACCCGCGGCTCCCGCGCGGGGTGGGGGTGATAAAATACAGAGTGCGCTCCGGGTGTCACCACACCCGGTGACGCCTCTGCATGAATGTACTGGCACTCCAGCTTTTTTAACCTATCTACTAAAAATTGTTACAGCAGAAAGCTACTATAAACATAAAAAATGAAGGGAATTTAAGAAAAATTGCAGGAGGCACCCTAGCGCTCACTGGGAATGGATCCTCAACCTCCCTGTCCCATCATACTGTACAGAGAGGTCAGCATCTGTGAGAGATGTTAGAATGGCATGATAGGGTTACATGTCTACCTGTCTTCCCATCCAATCATAAGCTTTATCTACTGTATCTAATGATGGCAATGTTAGGATATGGTGCGCTCTGTGCCTGTCTCCTTCTACACAGCACTCTATGGGCGCTTCCCCTAGTGTTCATCCCCTAGTGCCAAGAGTCACTCGGAGGCGGAGCTATGTGATGTAATCCCTGCGCCTCCATCTTAGAGTGAGTGAGAGAGACTGAGTACTGGTGTGTGTAAGTGTGCAGAGCTGAGACCGGGAGCGGAGCTCAGCGAGAGAGTCTTACAGCGTTTTCATGCATGTACCGCGGCTCCGGAGTTATCACAGAGCCGGGCGCCGCACCTTCTCTACAGCGGGAGTCAGACTGCATGTCTGTTTGCCATGGAGATGATGCAGCTTAAGCTGAAAAGTTGTGGAAGGTCACCATAGACCTAGGAGCAGGTTCAAACCCAGATGACGTAGAAAGAGCCATCGGGATGATAGGATTAGCTGTGGAGCAGCATATCTATTCAATAGTCAGTAGGAAAGTGTCAGCTAAGGACATGTGGACAGCCCTGCAAAATGAGTATGAAGACAAAGGTCTAATGAGAAGGATAAGTTTGAGACGCATGCTATATGGAACGAAACGGAGTGCCTGCAAGGACATGAACAATTACAATGATAAGTTATTGTCGATAGCTCAGCAGTTGGCATCTGCAGGGGCACAGGCGGATGAGGAAGAAGTGGCAATGGCTATGTTACAGAATCTGACGCCAGAATTAGATTTTTTTTGGTGGTTGCTTTAGAGCCAAATTACACTAAGTTGACAACGGAGATTGTAAGGGCCAAGTTGCTGCAGTTCCAAGAACGTATTCTCGTCGAGACCAGAGCTGAGGGTTCTGCCTTGATCACAAAGGGCACAAAGTCTAAAAAGCACAAATTCAAATGTTTTGTATGTCACATGATAGAACATAAAGCTTCAGATTGCAAGATGAGAAATTCCAGTGGTGTGCAGAATCAGCGTGACAAGCCAAACGAGTCAGCAGTGAATGTAGCAGTCACAGGAAGGATTGCTGGTACATGGACTCGAGAGCCACTAGACATTTCAGTTCCAATAAGCATTGGTTCAATTCTTTAACACTGTGTTCCCACTACAGTTCCAGGGATTGGAAATAAGGTCCTTACTGCATCACAAGCTGGGACAAACACAGTACATTTAAGAATTGGAGGAGAAACAGTTGTTACAGATATCCAAGATGTGTTGTACGTGCCTGATTTAGGAAGTAATCTCATTGCTATCAGTTTCCTAGAGAAAAAAAGGCTACAGAGTCCAATTTCAGAATGGCAAATGTATGGTGCAGAATAAAAGAGGGACTGTTATTGCTTCAGCAAACCGGTGCAACCAACTATATGTCCTGGACACTGAGGAGTGTACTGCAATGATGGCTACTGATGAAAAACAATCAATGGAGCTGTGGCACAAACGCTTGGGTCATCTGGAATATGACAATGTTAAGAAACGGCTAGATGGAATGGTAACAGGGATCACCGTGTGCAACGCTGAAAGACCCATGTTTTAGAGTTGCATAAAAGGCAAGCAAACTTGCAACCCATTTTCAAAGTCAGTTAGTAGAGCAGAGACATCACTAGCTCTAGTGCACACCAACGTGTGTGGTCCAATGGCGGAAGAATCAATCAGTGGCTACAGGTATTTCATGGCTCTCATTGATGAGGACACAAGAATGACACACGTGTACTTCATTAAAGAAAAGAGTGACGTTGTCAGCAAAATTGTGGAATACACAAACCTAGTGGAGAATCAGACAGGTCTGAAACTAAAAATCCTGAGATCAGACAACGGTGCAGAGTATGATAACAAAGTCTTGGCCGCATTCCTTAGGAAATATGGCATAAAGCATCAGCTAACAATTGCTTACACACCGGAACAGAATGGCGTGAGTGAGCGGGCAAACCGCACAATTATTGAAAGAGCACGGACTATGTTAAGTGATGTTGGCCTGGAAAAGAAGTTTTGGGCAGAAGTAGTATCTACTGCAGTATACCTAAAGAACTGTGCACCTACAGTGGCCGTCAAAGGTAAAACGCCACTGGAGACGTGGTCCAGGAAAAATCCAAGTGTCAGACATCTTCGTGTCTTCGGGAGCAAAGCTTTTGTACATATACCAAAGGAGAAAAGGAAAAACCTACATCCAAAATCCATAGAATGTATAATGCTCGGATACTGCAACGAAAGCAAAGGATACAGACTTTGGGATGTTACAAATAAACGTCTCCTCAAATCCATAGAGGTGGTATTCTACATGACAGGACCACTAACTGGAGCAGTGGAGCAACAAGAAAATTTATTATTAGATGTACAAGCAGCAGAAAGCGTGTCTGAATCTGAAAGTGTCAAAGCAGGCAACAAGTCAGGGAACAGAAGTTCCATGAGGAGCAACAATGGTGTTCCAGCCAAGAAATACAGTGAGGAGTATGCAAACATAGCTTACTGTGAACCTCAAAACATACAGAAAGCAAAGTCAAGCAGTGATTGGACAGAGCGGAAGTCAGCAATTGATACAGAACGGTCAGCACTAAATGATAACAGTACATGATATACAATATAAATGGGGGATATACAACCCTGGGCACTTTATGTTAATGTAAAGTTCTTATATGTAAAATACATTCCTTTCCACTGGATGTTTTCGTATTTCCCTCTTGCTCCACTCTGTGCTTGGTTTCCACTCAAAGTGATGAGGTATATGAACAGAATTTTGAACAAAAAGGAGAAAGAAAAATATATAGTGTAATACAGTTTCATACACAGTATTTTGTATGAATGTGACTATTACATAAAGAGTGCTTCGTATTCAGTTTTAACAAAAAAAAGGGGCTATTAGCCGTGATTGATATATAGGTAAGATGGAGCGTACCACACTCACTTTAAACAAATGAAGAAACAAGCTTATAAAGGTATCTTTAGCCGGAAAAAGTAGGCGTACCCCACTCACAATATCACTGGAGATTATGAAGCACATCAAGGTATCTTTTACGTGTTTCCCATGTGGCTCCTCAGATTACCCAGACCTTAGTATTGGACTCGTACATAAAAAAGGACAAGAAACATCCAATGTGTAGTACAATTGATCATAAGTGTTGGGAAGCAATATTCCAAGATAAAGTCGTGCGTACTTTTTATTCCCAATTATGTGTTACCACTATGTAACAGTAGTACAAAACGTACCCGACTTACTAGAAATCGGAAAAACACAGGCACATCAAGGTATCTTTAAAATTCTCTAGGTTATAATCACAATTTGCGTACCCCAACTCACAGTGTTGTTTCTGTTGTCAAAACACATCAAGGTATCTTTTTCCTGGTGGCCTTCACCCGGATGATTCTGCCAAAGTTTTTCTTATTTAATGTACTCCGAAAAAATTCATGTCCAACATTAAGTGTTTTTTTTGTAAAAGGACAAGAGTTTTATTGTACAAAACCCCTAACATGGGGAGAAAGAAAATCCAATAAATTTAAAAACACAGGATACAGTCCAAAAGACTACAAATACAGATGAATAAAAAATAAAAGAACCACAGTACACAACTTGAAAAAAGGTTTAGATAAAAAAACCACAACCATCCGGGCTAGTCTCTGAGGTAATTGTTAAAAGAATATTTTAAGAAAAAAAATTACCTTTTTCCAGAGTTAGCAATGTTTGTTAGGATGGTGTGGAAAAATGCTGGCTGTTCACACTCCTGTCGTCAGTACATGGACTATGGTTGATAGACCAAGTGACCGTAAAATGATTAAGAACAAGTGGATTTTCTACAAGAAGTTGACTGCAGACGGGACAGTAGCTCATTACAAAGTCCGCCTTATTGCCAAGGGATATACCGAGAAGTATGGAATCGATTACGGAGAGATCTACTCACCAGTCGCAAGGTATAGCACCTTAAGGTTAGTGATTGCTATTGCTACACTACATGATCTACTGTTATATCAGCTAGAATTTGATTCTGCATTCGTGAATGGAGAGTTAGACAAGGAAATTTATATGGAACCACCTGAACACTATGACATGGATATATTCCAAACTGGGAAGATTTGTCTCTTAAAGAAGTCACTATACGGCCTCAAGAAAAGTGGTCGTTGCTGGTATGTAAAGTTGGATGCAGCGTTACTAGAAATTAACTTTGTTAGGTCAAAGACTGATCACTGCCTATACCATAACACTTTTGAAGAAAAGTTGTTAATCACAGCTGTCTATGTGGATGATTTACTTCTGGAAGGTCAAGAAAATCACATCACTGATGTGAAGCACCAGCTTAAACAAGATTCAAGTTGAAAGATCTAGGCCCTGCAAATCATCTATTAGGTATGAAAATTGTACAAAACCTGCAAGAAGGAACGGTCACAATTGACCAACAAACACACATTGAGGCAATAATTTCCAAACATGGAAAGACAGATGCAAAACCAGCAAGTACTCCCATTGATAAAAGTACAAAGATGGTCAAAGCTATGTCACCAAGCAGCAAGGGGGAGATGGAGGAAATGCAAGAAATCCCTTATCAAAATGCTATTGGTAGTTTGATGTATGCAAGCATTGGGACACGACCTGACATCACACATGCAGTGAGTCGGGCTAGCCAGTTCGCAACAATCCTGGGAGAAAACACTGGATTACAGTAAAGAGAATACTAAGGTACTTCAAAGGGTACAAGTTCACTAAAGCTGAGATTTACAAGATCAACAGATACCAGCTTAAAAGTATTCTGTGACGCCGACTGGGGATCAGATGAGGATGATAGACATTCTTATACTGGATACCTGTTTGCACTGGCAGCCGCAGCCAGTAAGCTGGGCAAGTAGAAAACAACCCACAGTTGCTCTTTTTACAACAGACACAGAGTACATGGCACTCACAGAAACTTCAAAAGAAGCACTTTGGATAAGAGAGACTTTATGTGAATTAGGTCTTCTTTACCACAGTGAGATCATCAACATAAAGGGGGTCATTCCGAGTTGATCGCTCGCTGCTGATTTTCGCAGCGCAGCGATCAGGTGAAAAAAATGGCATTTCTGCGCATGCGTATGCCCTGTAATGCGCACGTGCGACTTATGGGTACAAAGCTCTTTGTGGTTGTGCTCAGGTTCTAGAAAAGTTTTCCTTCGCACTGGCGGCCGCAAGAAGATTGACAGGAAGGGGGCGTTACTGGGTGTCAACTGACCATTTTCAGGGAGTGTTTGTAAAAACGCAGGCATGTCTGAAAAAACGCAGGCGTGGCTGGGCGGGTGTATGACGTCAAATCCGGACACGAATAGGCTGAAATGATCGCAAGCGCTGGGTAGGTTCAGAGCTACTCTGAAACTGCACAAACTGATTTTGTAGAGCTCGGTTGCACATGCGTTCGCACTTCTGCTAAGTTAAAATACACTCCCCAGTGGGCGGCGGGCATAGCGTTTGCACGGCTGCTTAAACTAGCTAGCGAGCAATCAACTCGGAATGACCCCCCAAGTGTGATAACAAGGGAGCAATTGATCTTTCTTGTAGCACAAAGCATCATGGACGGTCTAAGCACATTGCTATGAGACATCACTTCATCCGTAAGTTGGTGGAAAACAAGTCCGTCAATGTGGAATATGTTGCAAGTGAAGAAAATATTGCCGGCATGTTGACAAAAGGACTGTCATCACACTTGTTACATGCATTCATGATGGAATGTGGACTAGAATATGGTTAATGTTGATTTATTCTTATTGTTTTGCTTCACATTATGTTTTCGGTTACAGGAATGCCTTTATTGATTTGTTTGATAAAATGTCATGTTCTTTAAATTTGTGACCGGAGAAAGTCTTTAGCGTGGGGGAGTGTTAGGATATGGTGCGCTCTGTGCCTGTCTCCTTCTACACAGCAGTCTATGGGCACATCCCCTAGTGTTAATCCCCTAGTGCCAAGAGTCACTCGGAGGCGAAGCTATGTGATGTAATCTCTGCGCCTAGAGTCTGCTAGAGTGAGTGAGTGAGAGAGACTGAGTCCTGGTGTGTGTAAGCGTGCAGAGCGGAGACCGGGAGTGCAGCTCAGTGAGAGAGACTTACAGCGTTTTCATGCATGTACCACGGTTCCGGAGCTATCACAGAGCCGGGCGCTGCATCGTCTCTACAGTGGGAGTCAGGCTGCACGGCTGTGCAGTCCTCCATCCCTTTCCACTGGAGACAACTTCTGCTGAGATACCACAGCCACACAAACAGACTGATAAGTACTGCTACCACTGCTGTGTTAGCTTGTACGATATCAGGGGGCTAACTACCTATATTAACAGGGCCGCCACCAGAAATTGTGGGGCCCGGGACTGTAGAAATAGGCAGCCCCCCACTAAAAAAATAAATAAGAAAAAAAAATAGTAAAAAAAATAAATGTATATTTAAAAAATAAATAAATAAATCCTGTGAGCAGTAGTGGTGGCGTATATACATGCCTCCGATAGTAGCGCCGCACCGCTTACACATAATGACCACACACGCAGATACACACATACCCATATACACACACAGATACACACACACACACACACACACACACACACACTCTCTCTCTCTCTTACTCACTCTCCCTCAACTTACCTATCACAGGAGCTGTTGCAGAGCATTCTCCTGTCACCTGTGGTAGCAGTGTAGCCCTGCCCCCTCCATTCCGGTAACCCCGTCCCTTTTCATACCCGAGTTCTGACACTGTCACAGGAGGGGGGAGAGGATGCTGCAAACTTCAATTGAAAACGTCCCGACCAAAATGGCCGCCTCCTCAGAGGAGACCGTTATTAAAGATACTAGAGGAGTGTGGCCATTTTGGGAGGGACGCTTACAATTGAAGTTTGCAGCATCCTCTCCCCCCTCCTGTGACCGTCAGATCTCGGGCACGAAAAGGGAGCAGAACAGAGCGGCGTGCGGACGGCGGCATGAGCGGCCCGGGACCTCTCCTCTCTGTTAGAGAGGCCGGGCTCGGGACTACTGTGCCCACAGCACCCCCCTGATGGCAGGCCTGCATATGAATAATACATCCAAGTCACCTGTGTGTTTACTGAATAAACCTGCATTACTGTTTAAATTCATTAAGTGTGTGGACTGACGTCACTGCACCAGGCAATCTGCTATTCTCTGCCAACAGGCAGTTTGCTTTTAGCATATATAATAAAGTAAATTGCATTATTCTATTCTACTTTAGATACCACGAAGGTCCAACGCCTTCAAAAATGAGCTTGGTACATTGGGCAAATCTTACAGCAGGGGTGGCCGGACTTTTGGGACCTGGGCAGTGCCAGATTAAGGTCCTCATGGGCCTGGAGCTGTAATTTATAAAGGGCCTACTGGGCGCCGCTGCAGGGGGTAGGACCAGCATGTTGAGGGTGTGACTACTGATATGGGGGTGTGGTCTGTGCAGTGTGGTCTGGCTAGCACCATGGAGAGCATAGCTATCCACTACCTAACTATGGTTTATTTTTGTGTTACGAGCCAATTAACCTACCAGTATATATTTGGATTGTGGCAGTAGGAAACCCATGCAAGTATGGGGAGAATATACAAACTCCACACAGTTAGGGCCGTGGTGGGAATCAAACCCATGACCTAACTGCTGTAAGGCAGTAAAAGCTAACCATTACACCATCCGTAGACCTGTTAGTGGTGGCAGTCCAAGCCACATGGGAATTTTTTCCCCAGAACATTTAAAAAATACATTTATATAATGCTATCCTATGACTAAACTCATCAATGAGCATCTACTGCTATGGTTTTTTCGAATATGCATTTTCAGGTTTTTTTTAACATGCCACAACCATGTAAAAAATATTCTACCGCTAACCCTACACCCGCACACATTACACTACCCATGCACAAACTCCTCACACACACACTGCACTACCGCTAACCCTACACCCGCTCCCCGCACACACTACACTACCCCTGCACCCCGCACATACTACACTTCCCCTGCACCCACTCCCCGCACACACTACACTTCCCCAGCACCCGCTCCCCGCACACACTACACTTCCCCTGCACCTGCTCTCTGCACACACTACACTACCGCTAACCCTGCACCCGCTCCCCGCACACACTACATTTCTCCTGCACACACTACACTTCCCCTGCACCCGCTCCCTGCACACACTACACTTCCCCTGCACCCACTCCCCGCATACACTACACTTCCCCTGCACCCGCCCCCGCACACACTACCTCTAACCCTGCACCCGCTCCCCGCACACACTACACTACTGCCAACCCTGCACCCGCTCTCTGCACACACTACACTTCCCCTGCACCCGCTCCCCACACATACTTCACTACCGCTAACCCTGCACCCGCTCCCCGCACACACTACACTTCCCCTGCACCCGCTATCTGCACACACTACACCACCGCTAACCCTGCACCCGCTCCCCGCACACACTACACTTCCCTGCACCTGCTCTCTGCACACACTACACTACCGCTAACCGTGCACCAGTTCCCAGCATACACTATACTACCGCTAACCCTACACATGCTCCCCGCACACACTATACTACCCTGCACCCGCTCCCTGCATACACTATACTACACTACTAACCCTGCACCCGTTCCCAGCACACACTATACTACACTACTTACCCTGCACCCGCTCCCAGCACACACTACACTTCCCCTGCTCCCGCTCCCCGGACACACTACACTTCCCCCTGCACCCGGTCCCTGCACACACTACACTTTCCCTGCACCCGCTCCCCGCACACACTACACTTTCCCTGCACCCGCTCCTTGCACACACTACACTTCCCCTGCACCCGCTCCCGCACACACTACACTTTCCCTGCACCCGCTCCCTGCACAACTACACTACCGCTAACCCTGCACCCAGCAAACACTATACTACCGCTAACCCTACACACGCTCCCTGCACACACTACCCCTAACCCTACACCCGCTCCCTGCACACACTACCCCTAACCCTGCACCCGCTCTCTGCACACACGACCCCTAACCCTGCACCCGCTCCCTGCACACACTACCCTTAACCCTGCACCCGCTCCCTGCACACACTACCCCTAACCCTGCAACCTTTCCCTGCACACACTACCCCTAACCCTGCACCCGCTCCCTGCACACACTACCCCTAACCCTACACCCGCTCCCTGCACACACTACCCCTAACCCTGCACCCGCTCCCTGCACACACTACCCCTAACCCTGCACCCTCTCCCTGCACACACTACCCCTAACCCTGCACCCGCTCCCTGCACACACTACCCCTAACCCTGCACCCGCTCCCTGCACACACTACCCCTAACCCTGCACCCGCTCCCTGCACACACTACCCCTAACCCTGCACCCGCTCCCTGCACACACTACCCCTAACCCTGCACCCGCTCCCTGCACACACTACCCCTAACCCTACACCCGCTCCCTGCACACACTACCCCTAACCCTGCACCCGCTCCCCGCACACACTACACTACCGCTAACCATGCACCCGCTCCCTGCACACACTACCCCTAACCCTGCAACCTTTCCCTGCACACACTACCCCTAACCCTGCACCCGCTCCCTGCACACACTACCCCTAACCCTACACCCGCTCCCTGCACACACTACCCCTAACCCTGCACCCGCTCCCTGCACACACTACCCCTAACCCTGCACCCTCTCCCTGCACACACTACCCCTAACCCTGCACCCGCTCCCTGCACACACTACCCCTAACCCTGCAACCGCTCCCTGCACACAGTAACCCTACACCCTCTCCCTGCACACAATACCCCTAACCCTGCACACGCTCCCTGCACACACAACTCCTAACCCTGCACCCGCTCCCTGCACACACTACCCCTAACCCTGCACCCTCTCCCTGCACACACTACCCCTAACCCTGCACCCGCTCCCTGCACACACTACCCCTAACCCTGCACCCCCTCCCTGCACACACTACCCCTAACCCTGCACCCGCTCCCTGCACACACTACCCCTAACCCTGCACCCTCTCCTTGCACACACTACCCCTAACCCTGCACCCGCTCCCTGCACACACTACCCCTAACCCTGCACCCGCTCCCTGCACACACTACCCCTAACCCTGCACCCTCTCCCTGCACACACCACCCCTAACCCTGCACCCTCTCCCTGCACACACCACCCCTAACCCTGCACCCTCTCTTTGCAAACACTACCCCTAACCCTGCACCCGCTCCCTGCACACACTACCCCTAACCCTGCACCCGCTCCCTGCACACACTACCCCTAACCCTGCACCCGCTCCCTGCACACACTACCCCTAACCCTGCACCCGCTCCCTGCACACACTACCCCTAACCCTGCACCCGCTCCCTGCACACACTACCCCTAACCCTGCACCCGCTCCCTGCACACACTACCCCTAACCCTGCACCCGCTCCCTGCACACACTACCCCTAACCCTGCACCCGCTCCCTGCACACACTACCCCTAACCCTGCACCCGCTCCCTGCACACACTACCCCTAACCCTGCACCCGCTCCCTGCACACACTACCCCTAACCCTACACCCGCTCCCTGCACACACTACCCCTAACCCTGCACCCTCTCCCCGCACACACTACACTACCGCTAACCATGCACCCGCTCCCTGCACACACTACCCCTAACCCTGCAACCTTTCCCTGCACACACTACCCCTAACCCTGCACCCGCTCCTTGCACACACTACCCCTAACCCTACACCCGCTCCCTGCACATACTACCCCTAACCCTGCACCCGCTCCCTGCACACACTACCCCTAACCCTGCACCCTCTCCCTGCACACACTACCCCTAACCCTGCACCCTCTCCCTGCACACACTACCCCTAACCCTGCACCCGCTCCCTGCACACACTACCCCTAACCCTGCACCCGCTCCCTGCACACAGTACCCCTAACCCTGCACCCTCTCCCTGCACACAATACCCCTAACCCTGCACCCGCTCCCTGCACACACAACCCCTAACCCTGCACCCGCTCCCTGCACACACTACCCCTAACCCTGCACCCGCTCCCTGCACACACTACCCCTAACCCTGCACCCGCACCCTGCACACACTACCCCTAACCCTGCACCCTCTCTTTGCAAACACTACCCATGGGTTGACAGCAGGGACTTTTTGCTGTGAGAGGGAGCAACAACTCCCCCTCTTGTATATAAACAGGGGCTTCTTTGCAGTGTGATGCGGTGGGTGGGGGGAAACCCCTTTTGTATATACCATATATAGGGGCAATTTGTAGGGGAGCCCTGGACATACAGGGCTTTCATCTTTTAATCACGCATCCCCCCTCCACACACACACCCCTACTACACACACACACATTTCCAGATCCAGGGTACCTACTACCTGCCTCCTCCCGTCCCGCGGTCCCAGCTACAAAAAATAGCCACCTCCTCAGCCTTGGACGCCGGGTACCTGAGTAGGTTCATCATGGGCTGCTGCGCGGATATCACGTTCCGTTAGGCCACGCCCCCTTGTCACATTCCGCTGGCCCTCCCGGTGACTGACAGATGACATCACCAGGAGGCGGAGCTTAAACGCCCATCACTGAGCGACGTGGCTTGAGTACAGGGGGCGGGCTACATCCCGGAACTTACAATGGTGCACTATACGTGCCTTGGTGCCCCCCCCCCGAATGTGCACAAGAAGGATGTGATGCTGGAGGGGACGGGTCTGACGCTGTAGGCTGCAGTAGGAGGAAATTTGTTTTTCCTGTTTACAGCAGCATGGACATCTATGGGCGGATGCAGTGGGCCTATTTTGGAGAGTGGGCCTGGAGCTGCAGCTCCATACGCCCCATTGTTAATCCGGCCCTGGACCTGGGATCTACTCTTTGTTCACTTACCGGTGATCTACCGACGTCAAATAACAACACCAATACTGACACACACATTTAAAAATAGCATTAAGAATGACGTCATCAAATAGCAGCAGCAGTGACACATACATTTAATTTAAAAAAATAGCATTAAGAATGACGCCATCAAATAACAGCACCAATAATGCACATACAGCCATGTGCAGAATGGGTCTGGGACTCCAGGTCGACAACAAAAAGGTCGACACACCTTAGGTCGAAACACCTTAGGTCGACATGGACAAAATGTCGACAGGGACAAAATGTCGACATGGAAAAGGTCGACATGAGTTTTTTATGTTTTTTTGGTGTCGTTTTCTTCGTAGAGTGACCGGGAACCCCAGTTAGTGCACCGCGTCCCCTCGCATGGCTCGCGCCGCTCGCCATGCTTCGGGCATGGTGCCTTCGCTCCGCTACCGCTTCGCTCGGCACAGATTACCGTTCCAATCGTAGTCCACGTGGATCGTTAAGTATGAAAAGGTTCAAAAAAAGAAAAAAATCGTGAAACTCATGCCGACCTTTTTCCATGTCAACCTTGTTCCTGTCGACCTTTTGTCCATGTCGACCTTTTGTCCATGTCAACCTAAGGTGTGTCGACCAACTGGTGTCGACCTAAGGCGTGTCGACCTTTTTGTTGTCAACCTGGAGTCCGGATACCATGCAGAATACCCCCTTTTCCATTCCCATTACAGAACAGCCCGCTGTGCAACATACCCCCCATGTGGTGATTCCCCGCTGTGCAATACCTCCCTCCCATGCAGAATACCCCCACCCCCTCACAGTGCAGACCAGCCCACTGTGTGACATCCCGTTCTGTGCAGATCCCCCCATCCTTGTGCAGGTATTCTCATGTCCAGAGTATCCCCCCCCCCCCCCTTCCTCCATTTGCAGAACAACCTGCTGTGCAACATACTGTCCCCCTTCATGTGCAGATTCCCCCTATGCAGATCCCCTTCCCCCTCTCCCTCCCAGTGCATAATAGACCCCTGTGCACAACTCACGCTGGCTGCCTTGAGTGGCTGGCTTGAGTGGCTGGCTCTCCGCTATCACGTGCCTGCTCACACTGTGCCTGCTCCCGCTTCCCACCGCCGCTGTCCTGCTGCCTCTGACTGGATCAAACCAGATCCAACAGGCGCACAGGCTCCTCACATCGTGTTCCCAATGATGCATTGCACGGGTACGCGACTGACGTCATCCCAGCAATGCATCATTGGGAACGCTCCGGACTCGGCAAGTGACAGTTGGGCAAGTCACAGTTGTAATGATGAAGTCGGTTGTGATCTACCGGCAGGAGCTACGCGAGCTACTGGTAGATCCCGATCGACGCTTTGGCCACCACTGCCTTACAGCATTAGAGATGAGTTTATTTATTCACTGTCCTAATATGATTACAGCAATGTAACTAGTCACATCAGATACAAGTAAACAAGTAAGGCGTCCTATTACTTTATCTAGTTGGAGTGGAACTACAACACCCAACATCCTCCGCCCACAAGAAATATGTATTACTAGTCCTAATACGATTACAGCAACGTAACTAGTCACATCAGATACAACTAAGGCATCCTCTTTAGTTGGAGAGAAACTACAATGCTCAGCCAGCCAGAAATCAGTATTATTACTAGTATATCGTTTATAAAACAAGGACATCTAATTGCAGCAACAAAAGAACCCACAAAGATTAAAATAGCTGTGGCTACTACCTTGCTCAGGTTTACAACAACAGACCTTAAGCAGGCTTAGCCACACTGTCACCATTCGCGTGGGTCAGAGGTCTTCCTCTTTGCTTAGCTCAGCAGCAAGGAGACAGACATCGCCTCATGACACCACTACGTCTTACTCCCGCCAGCGCCATATTATGGGGTCAGGGGAGGCCCGGACGCGCCAAGTTAGTCACTGTAGTGCCGCCCACCTGCAACATCTACAGTATTGATATGGGTGAAGGGGCACATAGTATGGTGACAGCAGCACCGCAGTGACTGCAGGGACATCAGCAGGCGCCATAAGAGGGGTAGGTGGCCAGGGCCCGGCATAGTGACATAGAGTGGCAGCATGGGCCCTAAACGACTGCTTTGGTAGCATAGTGGTAAATCCGCTACTGGGTATTAATTCACTTCTAGTCATTATTGACCCATCAAATCCAGATGGGTGATTCTCCAGAAAGTGAACATAAAGTCCTGTGCATCACACACAGTTAATTTTTTTTTCCCTTTTAAACTGGTCTGTTGAGAAATTGTTGTTATATGAAAACGTAATTGCTTAGTAGAAATGCCTTACCCTATAACTTAAGACACACTAAAATCTTGGTATTTTGGAGACGTATGTAGTTGGAATTTGTGTAGCTGTCCTGTGCATCACGGAGAACTGTCCAGATCTATATCATTGTAACTGGGATATAGCCCAAGAATACTGCTGAATGTAAACAAAAAGGAGCTACTATGTTATGGAATAAGAATATATTACAATTGATCATTTGGTGACTTACATTGCTCCATAGTTTTGTTATTAGTCACAAAGCTTTTTGTCAATTGTGGGCAATTCCACCAGCAACAGAATCACCTTTTTACAGTTATAAACCCTATTCATTATACAACTGTCAACACTAATGTGAACTAATCATTATGACCTAACAGCCCACAATAAACCCCATATAAAAATGTAAATAGCTTAAGTGCTATCTTGTATAAGTTATCCTTGATAAATCAGCGTACTTTCAAAGTCAAAACTGATAAAGTTTCAGCTTCTAGAATTCACTACATTTTCACAATTTTACTGCAAGATGGGGATATCCTGGGATACATCTACATAAATATGGTAAAAGTATGCCAATTTCTGTAACCTGGGCACATTTTCTAATAAAGTACCGGAATCACCATGCTGTGGTAACGGAATCACCAAATGGGTAATGAGAACGGTAAACTTTAATACAAAACTGAAGTTTGAGGTAATATCTCAAAATCTTTTCAGTAACAGAATCAGCTTTACTGTTGAACGTTTTAAGTTTTACAACATCATGGAGACAGAATGATTTATGGCTGTTAAATCACCTTATTTCCATTATGTTAACCCTGATATTGAGGAAGATGTATCAAACGGGAAGCAGTTAGCTTCCTGACGGATGGGATCCCGGTGGTCAATATACCGGCGCCGGGATCCCGATGGAGGATGCAATGCCGGCGTGTACATACCGACACCGCTCGGGGATGCCGGCGTCACATTACAGACAGCCAGCATCCCGATCATCCTCACAGCGGGACACGCCGGCGTCCTGTCGCAGGGGGTTGGGGGAGGTTAGGCTTAGGCAGGAGAAGAGGGGTTACTGTTAGGGAGCAGGGACGGGAAGGTTAGGGTTAGGGACCGGGGAGGGAGAGGTTAGGGTTAGGCATTAAGCGGGAGGGTTAGGTTTAGGCAGCGGGGGAGAGAGAGGATTAGGGTTAGGCACCGAGCGGGGAGGTTTAGGGTAAGGCACCACCGGGGAGGGTTAGGGTTATGGTAGGGAAAATGTGAGGGTTAGGGGCCTTAATGGGGGGCTGTTGGGATTCTGATGGACAATATGCCGCTGTCGGTATACTGACAGCAGGCATCCTGTCCATCGGCAAATCATACCGATCCCGTAACAAACCACGGAAAGAGATAAAGTGAAAGGAGCTAAAGTACCAACCAATCAGTGTCTAAGTGACATTTTACAGGCTCTGTTTGAAAAATGACAGATACTGATTGTTAGAGTGGAGTAGAGATTTGGGAGGAGTGATAGTAGGCTTTAATAAAAAAAAAAGTGGGTTGAGTGTACGTTTGAAGCTGGCCCACACTGGTAAAAAGTCTGCCTTGGGGGAAGGAGTTCCAAAGCACAGAATGGAGCAGGAAAAATCTAAACGGCAGATGTGAAAGCAGGGGCGAAACTGTGAAAGACAATGAAAGCAGTTGCCGTCGGGTGTCAGCCTTGAAGGGGGCATCTCTCCTTCACTGTCCTGGCTTCCAACATCCCCCTAAGTGCTCAATGCTCTCACTGAACTTTGTGCCTTATAGAGTGACCTGGCGGGCGGTTACAGGGTGAAGTGAAGTCTGCTACAGTGCTGATCACCCGATGAATTATACTAACATGATTGGTACTGCATGCCGGAGCATGCTATGGGCAGAGCAGGAGCTGTGAGCGCCAACGGGGAGTGATTGATGGCCCTGCCCGCCCATCATCTTTCTCCTCAACTTGATGCTAGGCTGCTGGCTATCAGGATGGAGGGACAGCTAAAAAATTACAGGGACCGTGAACAGAGGTGCCCACATTCAGTACTCACAGGTATCCGCACTCTTCTGGCAGATGAGGGAGCACCCTGATCTCTGCTTTACCTGTGCTGAGCCCTCCTCAACTATCTACTCTACCTGCTCCTCCAGTGTGCATGTCTATATGTCACCTGCCAAACTCTAGTGTGTATATGTCTGTGTCCCAAACGTGTGTGTCACTATGTGTGCTAAACCCCCCCCCCCCAGTCCAAGTAAATGTGTGACTATGTCCACCCAGGCACAAGAATGTCACCATATCATCCCCCCAAGCCTCAGTGTGTGTCACCATGTCGTCACCCCAGAGGCACCAATATGTGTGTCATCATATCATCACCCCAGGTCACAGTGTGTGTCACCCTTACCCCCCCCCGGCCTCAGTGTGTATGTCTCAATGTCACCCCGTCCCCCCAAAACAACTCTAGTGTGTATATCTCTGTGCCCCCTCCTACTCAAAGTGTGTGTGTCAATATGCCCCCCCAGGTCCAAGTATATGGGACACTATGTCCCCCCAGGCCCCAGTATGAATGTCACCATGTCATCCCCCAAGCCCCAATGTGTGTCACCATGGCATCCCCCCAGGCCCTAGTGTGTATGTTTCTATGTCCCCCCAGGCTCCTGTATGTGCATCCCTGTCACCTCCCCCCCCCCCCCCCCCCCCCACACACACACAAAACAGCACACAAGTCTCAGTATTTGTGTCACCATGTGCCCCCAGGTCTCAGTATGAACGTCAACATGTCACCCCCAGGCCCCAATGTGTGTCACTATGTAGTCCCCCCAGACCGCAGTCACCTTGTCGACCTTTAGGCCTCAATGTGTATATCTCGATGTCCCCAATATATATGAATAAATCGTCTCCTCACAGAACCCCTGTGTATGTCTCTATGTCTCACCATGTCACCCCCAGGCCACAGTATGTGTCACCATGTCCCCCATGCATCAATGTGTATCTCTCCATGTCCTCTCCAGTCTTCAATATACTGTATGCATGTCCTCCCAGACCCTAATGTGTATGTTTCCAGGTTCAGGCCCCAGTGTTTCTCTTATCATCCTTATTTGTGTCTGGACTTTAGTTTTCCTCTTTTGCCTGTGTCTCTCATTACTACTCTTATTATATATATCCCCTCCCCACCTACTTCTACCATTCACTGGCAACCATCCACCCTGTGCCCTTCACGAGATACTGTTCCTCTTGTTCTGCACCTTCTCCCACATCCCCCTTCCTTCATCCACTTCTGCCAACTTCACCCCTTACTTTCCTCCTTCTCTTCTGCTTACAGTGATGGAGATGGCATGCTGCTTGCTGGCAGCCATTAAGAAGCGACATGGAGACACCTGACGATGAAAGGTACGCACAAACCTTTAGCAGTGCTTCTTAACCAGTGTTGAAAACTAGGAATGGTATAAATTAAAATCCTGGTGTGTTGGTGCTGTGTGTGTGGTGGGGTGGGGGGCACCAACATCTTGCCTCCAGGCACCTGTGTGAGAGGAAGACAGAAAGGAGGTTGGAGATGGGGGAAGAGGACAGAGTGATTTAGGCGGAGATGTACTAAGCAGTGAAAAGAGTATGGGTATCCAATCAGCTGCTCTGTGTAATTTTATACTTTATTATGCAAATTATGTTACTTCAATGCTGATCGGTTGCCATGGGCAACTTCTCCACTGGCTCACTTCTCCATACTTTTCACTCCTTAGTACATCTCCCCCTAAGTGTGTTAATGGTAATAAATAAATTTGAGTGTCATCAGTGTAAAGGTGGTATTAGGGGCCGAGGAAGCCCAGAATCCTGAGAGAGTCGGGCAATCTCCCTGAAGCTGTTTTGTACAGAGAAGCGGTGGGTAGAACATAGCATGACTATGATTTACACTCCTCCCACCACAATGAGAAACACTGGGGAGAAAATCCGTAGACTGGAGAGCTGCAGACATTTTCTTGTAGATCCCTTATACAGTGCACTCTGGGAAGTCAGTTATTACACAATGCACTACAGGAAATAAATAAATATAATGAACATACAGCAACACATACCCCGTTGCTGAGAGCAGCCTGAATTTTCTTGTAGAACAGATAATGTAGAATTTAAAAAAAATCATTTTCTCGTAAATAGCTGAACTTACTGGTACAGTAACTGGTATCAACTGAATTAATAGAGTAAAATCCACACATACAGATGCAAATGCTATTTTCTTATGGTCATATGGCACACAGAACTATAGGGTCCACCTGGTGATGCTGGAAATGCTCATTGGAGGCACTAGATATGACCATTGGTGGAGGAAAACAAACCCCTTGGGTGGAGCAGGATATTTATTTATTTTATTTATTTATTAGCAGTTTCTTATATAGCGCAGCATATTCCGTTGCGCGTTACAATTAGAACAACAATTATAGAACAAAACTGGGTAAAGACAGACAGACAGACAGACAGAGGTAGGAAGGCCCTGCTCGCAAGCTTACAATCTATAGGCAAGCTTACAATCTATAGAATATGCCCACTACTGCATGTCACTGTGATGCACAATGACATAGGTGGACATTCCGAGTTGATCGCAGCCAGCAAGTTTTTGCTGCTGCTGCGATCAACTAGTACACGCCTATGGGAGAGTGTATTTCAGCTTAACAGGGCTGCGATCGCTTGTGCAGCCCTGCTAAGCTAAAAAAAATTCAAGCAGAAGTAGACCAGGCCTGGACATACTTACCCTGTGCGATGGATCCAGCGATGCTGGGGCCGGCTTTGACGTCACTCCTCCGCCATCCGTTCTGCTGGACACGCCTGCGTTATACTCACCACTCCCCGAAAACGGCTCCAAACAGTCCGGATCCGCCTTGGCACGCCTCCTTCCTGTCAATCTTCTTTGAGGTCGGCTCTGCGACTGCTTCCTTTGTGAGTCGCGATGTAACCGCGCACTGCGCCCGCCTCGCATGCGCATTCCGCACCGTTCGCACCGCAGCGATAAACTGCTGCGTGCGAACGGGTCGGAATGACCCCCACAGTCTATACTTGCAAAACATACCTGAAATTATTTTGTAAAACTAGGCAAGTTATGTTACACACAAAAATACAAAGATTTCACACCATAAAGAAATTGCGCTACCAAGCTGCAGGTCAATGGACACTCAGAAGTGGGATATTACCCTCACCCCCAGAAAAGACACTCAAAGCTACCAAGATTTCTGAATGTCCTCTTTCCTGCGCTCAAGTTATGTTACACATTCTGAGAACCTTCCACATACACTATTAAATCTCTACACATTAGACTGTCGCCCACTCCTCATGAATATCAATACACAGTTATGTCATAAAGGCATACATTACAGTGCATCCCTCGCCTCTGTACTATACATATGAAACAGAAATATAAAGCCTGAAATGCTACCCTCACGTCTGCATTTGGGGATTTGGATTCTCACATGCTTATCACAAGCCTCTTTCTCACTAGCTGAAATATGCCATGTAACATCCAGGCCAATTCAGTTATATTACCTCACTCTCACCCTGCTGTACACAGCTAAACCGCTCTCTACACCAACATGAACAAGTCACTTTTTCTATGCGTGTTTAAATTGGACACACAGATTAGGTGTACTGTCGCTGTAATCTCTGGTATTGTACCTACAACAGAATTATATGGGCTTTACAGTGGCAAACCCAGGATTTCTAGAGGGGGGTTTCCAAATGCAGTCCACAATCTCCCACTCTGAAGAACACCGGAGCAAGTGCGGGAGTCTGGGGGAGCAGTAGAAGAACCCAGTCAAGACCTTGGACATTAATGTAAACATATACACTGCATACTGTATGGAAAACAGTATTAATATTTAACACTATAGATGCAGAGTACTGCACTTTCTAAGCACACATTCTGCCACCTCATGGCAAGGCTCCTGTCTCTTCTTCCTGGTAGCTATTCTCTGGTCTAGTGCACTAATTGAGGACTCAGATCCACACACACAGCAAACTTGGTAGAAGAAGCTAGTAATTGTATTATATACCATTGCTATTGTCATAATGTGAGCCACTTGCCAAGAGGAGGGGGGTTTCCAGGCAACCGGAAGCCCCCCTGCGTTTGCCTATGGGTTATTCAGAGATGGATGCAGGTCTTGCTTCCCGCAGCAAGATCTGCATCCATCTACTCACAGGCTGGGGGTTGCCCAGCACAGGGCAAGGCTGTCCAGCACGTGTGTGGCGCCACCCCGCGATGTGTCCGCAATTAATTGCGGACGCATCGATTAGCGGTTGACCCCTGCCTGTGCAGCATGGCTACGCTGGCAGGCAGTCCGGCACCATTTTTTTCTTAGAGCGGCTGCGTGTGACGTCAAGCAGCCGCCACGAAAACAGTACGGACACACCTGCGTTGTTCGGACTGCGCCCACAAATCTCCGCAGCAGCGCCCCTGACTGCCGCCACTGTCAATCACTTTGCGGCTGCATCGTGGAAGGATGCGTCTACATGGTGAAGGGTTATGCACGTGCACTATGGTCAATCCGCATGCGCAAACCCCCTTGATGTGGCCACTGTGTGCAAATGCGCGGCTACGTCCAGGTCTGAATAGAATAGACCCCTATGTTCACAGTCTCTACAATGCCGTATGTGCTTACACATTACTAACCAGTCACATATTGACTTAGCTACTGTAGTTTTTACTGAGATTTCTGGTTCTTAACCTTTTACTGACCAGTCAGTCAGATATTACTACATTGCTGCCCTGGAAAAGGATTTGTAGCTTGCAACTGTATATTCTATCCTCCTATATACCTGCGGAATATTTGTAAACAGCTAATCAACATAACGCCAGGCAGTGATAGGCAATGGAGGAACGGATACTTCAATCAGCAGAAAGACTGCGTAGGTCATGAATGTGGCCGAAAGCAGCATAAACTCGCCGTATGGGCTTGCGGCACGCCTCTTCATGCAACACGCTGGCACGGAAGGGGTTACAGTTTTTTGTGGGAGGAACTTAAGGAAAACTGCCTGGATTGTGATTGGCTGGATTCTGTATAGGGGCTGGTCTGGCATACATATAGTCTTCCGACTTAGGACATTCTGCCTCTTCCAGTATTTTCCATGAGACTGATAGACTGATAAGTATACTGATTCCTATTACTCGTTTCATTTCCTCCTCCTATCATCTCCCTAGCTCTTTTCTCTCTTGTCTGTCCCTAATCTTCCTTCTATCTCCCCCTGTGTCTATTCTTTTGGTGTGCATTTCTAATTTTTATAGTAATATCATTTGTCTCGGATTCACCTACTATGCGGGGGCCCGTCGGCATATCAACCCCGGCGCAGCTCAGCCCTCCCGCCCGGCTCCTGGTATCAACGTGTGCCTGGACAGACCAGGGTAGGCCTTATGCGCTGCAGTGCAGGAGCCCTAGTGCGTGCGCGGCCGGGCTCGGCCGCCCGCCGTGCACGCGTACATCCTCTCCCCACCGCTTGAGGTTGCCGGGGGAAGGCCGGGCGCGCCGCGTGCAGGGGACCTGGCGCGTGCGCGGCCGCCCGCCCGTGCTCGCTCTTCCACCCTTCTCTTTTCCGTCTCCGTCCCCGCCGCTAGCTGCGGCCGGGGACGGAGCGCCGGGGGTCCGGGGGCGGCTGCGGTGACTCGCCAGGGACGGAGTGTTTCCGTCCCTGACCCACCGCTTCAGGCAGCTGACGGCCGCACGAGTCACGTGGGCCGGGTCAGCGCTCAGCCCCCCCCAGATATATATATATATGCATGTGCTAATGGTTAGGCACATTGTGTATTTAACAGGGGGTTTTATCCCTTACATGGAAATAAAAAAATAAAATAAAAAAAAAATAAAAAAAAAAATAAGTAAAAAGTCAGCCCATGCTAAAACTCCCCAGCGGAGGGGTTGCGCGGCTGCCGGACACAAGGGGTCGGTGCGGCGCACGCGTGCTGTCACCCCTTTTGTCACCAAGGGGGCCCATATTAGGCCTGCCCACGATGGAAAAGATTATTAAAATGCAGGACGGCGGCCGGCCGTACCCGGATGGCACGACGCGCTCTCCCTTCTGCTGCGCATGGCCTGTCAACGCCGTCGGACCTGGCAGGGCCCGTCGGCAGGGGTCGCGCCACGCCCGCCCATGGGTCGTTCGCGCGGCGCTTAGTTCTATAGCCAGCCTTGGGCATGCGGACCCTGCCGGTCACGGGCAGGGGCCCCGGGCTGCCGGTCACTCACCCCAGCCCCAACCCTCCATCGACCTTTGCGCTGCCCCCCTTTCTAGCAGTGACCAGGCTCCAGTATCTCGTTCTTAGGCCAAGGGTCGAGATCGGAGTAGTGCGAAGCACAGGTGGTTATGGCAGGATTTATTACAGCGGGACGGCTACGCCGTGATGCCCGACAGTGCTGGATCTTCGGGATCCTTGCTCCCGACGGGTGGTTTGCGAACCTCCCGTGGGGCGCGCGACTCGCGGGTTGGGTCTGATCTTCGGCCGACTTCACCCACGGCTGCCCCCCTTGGTGGACGCCACCGTTTTGTCCGCCATTCGCGCCGCTGTTGTGTCGGAAGTGGCTCCCTTGTTGGCCTCCGAGCCCGGTGGACTGGGTCTGCCCACTGTTTCTTTGTCGGATGACATTGTGCGATCTCTTACGCCACTCCTGTCCTCTGGGGCCACGCCCCCCCCCCCCCACCAGCCCCGCTCACAGCGCTGCGAGACCGATGGGGGAGCATGAAACAATGTCTCGCTTTTGTCTCACCAGCCGTGGACGTCAGGACAAACCTGGAGTCAGCCGATGCATCCACCAGTTGTCCGGCGGTTGCAGGGACCGATGGAGGACCCTCTTGCGCAGGTTAGTCTTCATCGGACCCTGACTGGTTCCGGGGGAGCGCCGCTACTCCCCCGACGCGGATTTAGATCTAGTGCTCAGTCCCGGTCCTCTAGCCGGGGCACAGTACGCGTAGGGTTTCCAGCGAGCGCTGTATACACAGGCATAGGCATTGGGGCACAGACTCTTCCCTTGCCTTCACATCCTTAGAGTGTGTGTCCTCCTCCTACGGCTTTGCACTGGTCAAGCGTCGCAAACGGCGCGAGCGCCGGTATTCCACCTCTTCCGCCTCTCATGGGTCAGTTGCGTCAGACACCGTTCACTGCGCCAACACGGCAGTGCACCGTACTCTCCGGCCCTGGGTCCGGGAGCGGATCCGAAGGGCCAATATGGCAATATTTTGTTTTTACTAGCTATGTTCGTATAGCCTTGCTTTCGGCTAAGCAAAGGGCAGGGGCAGCAAGGATGCTTTGCGCTCCTGCCCGACTTGAGTTAGGTACATGTTGATCTTTGCGGCGCGTTACTTACAGACGCGCCCGGATGAACACTTTAACATTTTGCGCCATAAGTTCCTTATACACGTGCTGCACCATAAGTACGAAGGGTCGGCTGGGCGACGTTACTGTGAGGACTTCCGCCGTAAAATCTGCACGGGCGGCAGATCTACTGTATAACTTCGGTAAAAAGGCGGTGGAATTGTTCTCGGAGCGGCCAAAGGGTTTGGCCGGCGCCTAGGACTGTAGTACATCGGGACGTTTGGGCTCAACGACCTGCCCTCGTTCTGCCGGCTTTCGAGGGGGTACATCGAGCGCGGGGCATAGTTAATGCTTCGCTTTCAATACTGCCCAATACGGCTTGGGGCGGCGGCAGCTTTTTGTCACCCCTACATCAGCTGTGGCGGAGGCCACGGGATCAAGGACTGCCCCACTCCATGGCCCGGGGGTAATTCTGGGTCGCATACCCGCGGCCCCAGGCGCTGGCCTCAGCCCCCACCCTAATTAGACTACGGGCGCTCATACCCTGGCTGCGACGGTACCCCCGGCCGGTGGACGCCCTATTCTTACACTCTGGTTTTGCATCTAGTACGAACTTGCGTTCGGCTCGGGAGTTTCCGGCCGTGCGCCGGCAGAAGGTTGCGGCTGCAGTGTCGTCGGGTTGGATGAGGGCCTTTTCCGGGAAAACCCCCCCCCCCTTACCAGATTGGTCATTGTCCCCCGTAGGCATAGTGCCCAGGAAGTCCGTGGGCGGATCTTGACTCAACCGTCTTTCCTGTCCTCTCGGATCATTGATTAATTAGGCTAGCCCTATTAGCAGGTAGGGTCGTTTGCCTATCTGAAAGTTTGATTCGGCCATAGACGCCATTCGGTCGTCTGGTCCGGGGCCGGTGACGTGTGAATTGGACATCGAGTTAGCGTTTCGCTCCTCCCGTGCACCCCTTCCGCGTTAGGGTTTTTTTTTTTTTTTTTTTTTTTCCAACTGGATAATGGCTACTACATTTATCGCGGCCTCCCTGTGGGGTTTTTCTCTCTCTGGCGCATACTTCGAAAGGTGCAGTTCGGCCCACCTGGCTCTGTTCGCTGCGCTGTGTTGCTGCAGAGGGCATTGGCAGGGTCCCCGGAGCCTCCTTGTTTACCTCGGGATTCAGATGATATGGTCGGTGGTCTCTGTAGGCTCCTTGGGGACAAGGTGCTGCGTATTCACGATGATATCATCTATGGGCTCACCGTGGGCAAGCTTACTCTACACCAGGCTCACTACTTCTTGGGCCTGTTTCCTTTTGCTTGTAACGTTACCCCCATGGGTAAAGATTTTCGGTAGGAACTTGGAACGAGCGACAGTTGGGATTAGACACCCGCATCATTTTCTTGGTTTAGCACTCAAAGGATTTATGATTTGGGACGAATTTATAGTTCGTTTCACTACCTCCCTGGAAGCTTTTCGCGTCCGCCTCTGGTGCTGGCATTTCTGGCTGTTGCTGGATAATTTTTCCGATATGGGGCGCAGTGGAGCTCTGGCGCTATGCCCTGCGTAGTAAGCGGGTGGTCTGCTGGTGCGACAATTTGGCCGTGGGTTTGGCCATAATTAGGCAGGAGTCCACACCCTTGCCGGACTGCGGGTCTTCGCACAGATAGTCTTGCTATGCGGGGTTGAACGACATTATGTTGCGAGCCACGCATGTCCCGGCCGAGCGCGACTAAATTGATGATACCCTTTCTCGCGGCAACTAGCAGTGGATTAGGCAGTTGGCTCCTGCAACTCTAATCCAAGGGGACTTCTGTCCTGCTTCTGTGTGCGGATTGGAGGATTTAGCCCACAGGTCTTTGGCTCCTGCAACTCGCGCGGATTATCTGCCCGCTTGGGAGCGGTGGATTCGTTACCTTCTCGAGAGGGGCCATAGCGGTAAGACCCCTCACAAGGCAGATGGCCCATATTTGCATGGGATTCGGGATGTCTGGGATGGTGGCAGAAGGCCGATCCCTGAACATCCGGCCAGCAGGCCCTCAGGGATGGTGGCAGAAGGCCAATCCCGGAATATCGGGGGCAGAAGGCCCTCCAACATTTAGTTTATTATTTCAATTACACTTTTGAGATATTTTATTTTCATTTGCTCTCCGCTTTCTGCTATGGGTGATTAATAGGTCAACCGTCCTTTCGTTAGAGAGGGGCTTTTTTCATCCCAGTTTAGATTTAATTGACCTTCCTTTCAGTTCATAAAAGTCAGCGACGTACGTCCCGACGGTTTGGGGTGTAAGATTCAGCGCTCACGATACTAGGATACGTGGAGACCATACGGGGATACATGGTTCGCCTCTTCGCGGCTCCTTTACGATGGCCTTCCACGGTGCGTTCAGGATGGATGAGCTGGTGTCCGTCTCCCGGACTTTTGCCTCGCCCATGCTGGCGGCGCACATCGTCGTATGCCCCGACGGTTCGTGGTGTCGGATTCAGCGCTCCAAGACTGACGCAGCCAGCTGGGGGGCTGTGGGTTCGAATGGGTCAGGATCGTGCGCGGGGCATTTTGTCCGGTCGCCGCATCCCAGGCTTATTCGTCTGTACGGCCTCCAACGCCCACCGGGTGTTTCGTCCATTGTGACGGTTCCCCGTTTACCAGATATCAATTCCAGTCAGTTTTGGGACGTTGTCTTTGATACCTGGGTCTATCTCCGGCCGACTATGGGACTCACTCTTTCCGCATCGGCGCTGCGTTAGCAGCCGCTGCGGCGGGTTGGTCCGAAGTCGACGTTCGGGCACTGGGTAGGTGGAGGTCTGGTGCAGTCAGACGCTATATCAGGCCTTTTCCTCCCAGTGCGCCCCTTTGAGGACTAGCCGCTCGTCGCAGTTGCACTTTGCGATTGCGGGGGCCTTGAGGAATTTTTGTTTTATCGTTGGTTTTAATTACGGCTTTTGTCGGCTGACGAAGTTTTGCGTTTTTGCCTCAAGTCAAATTGGGCGACCCCCCCCCTTCACCCCCCCTCTGTTAGGGATGCAGGTTAGGTTACCCATTTTCTCCATAACATATTTCATTTACTACCCTCAGTCATACCCTTCTTTTGCAGGAAGGGGTACGCTTTATATGGCTTGTCGGCCGTAGCTTTGTGTTCTGTTCTATTTAGTTTGGGTTGAGTTTAGGTTAGGCTACCCATTTTCTCTATACCATTTTCATTTATTACCCTCAGTCATACCCTTCTTTTGCAGGAAGCCGGCTAGACCCACGCTTTATATGGCTTGTCGGCCGTAGCTTTGTGTTCTGTTTTATTTAGTTTGGGTTGAGTTTAGTTTTCTTCGTGTTATGCTTTGATTAGTGAGTGGGGTTTTTCGGTTCAGGTGGCGGTGGCAGGTTGGTAACCTGGCAGTTGGCCGGTTTCTGAACGGTTATTTTAGTTTAACTTAAGGACTTTATTGTTAGTAACTTCGGGTGAACTTTTAGGTATTATTATAGTCTTAGTATTAATTTATGGGCACCACCGTACCTGGTGGCCCATATGATAGACCATAAACATGTGTGGATATCGGGGCCGGAGGCCCAAATTTTTACCCCATAGGGGCGGAGCGTACCTCCGTCCCTACAACTGTTGGTGGGCAGGGGTAGTGGCAGAAGGTCGACCCCTAGCCTTGGATTTTGGAATTCCGATGTCTGGGATGGAGGCAGGAGGCCGATCCCGGAACATCTGGGGCAGAAGGCCCCCTCACACATATATTTTTATTGCTCGGGATGGAGGCAGCAGGCCGATCCCGGAACATCTGGGGCAGAAGGCCCCCTCACACACATGTTTATTGCTCTATTTTGGATCACCCTTATTAAGTTGTTTATCATGCTTAACCGTTCTTCTCCCCGCCACCTTAGTTAGAGAGGGAAGTCTGCATTTTTAGTTTTAGAATTAATAGGCCTTCCTCTCAGTCAAAATAAAAAGCTGACCCCTTTCACGCCAATTACCGTTGTTGTGTCTTTATTTATTAGGATAAGTGTGCTTGAGTGGCGTGCGGATGCATCTGACGTGCGAAGTTTAAGACTGCGTAGGTCATGAATGTGGCCGAAAGCAGCATAAACTCGCCGTATGGGCTTGCGGCACGCCTCTTCATGCAACACGCTGGCACGGAAGGGGTTACAGTTTTTTGTGGGAGGAACTTAAGGAAAACTGCCTGGATTGTGATTGGCTGGATTCTGTATAGGGGCTGGTCTGGCATACATATAGTCTTCCGACTTAGGACATTCTGCCTCTTCCAGTATTTTCCATGACCCACCCTCCCGCCCTGGGGAGTAGGTTTTTTGTTGCTCCTCTGGGGATACTTGTGTCGGCTTTTGGTGGCCGGTTTCTGAACGGTTATTTTAGTTTAACTTAAGGACTTTATTGTTAGTAACTTCGGGTGAACTTTTAGGTATTATTATAGTCTTAGTATTAATTTATGGGCACCACCGTACCTGGTGGCCCATATGATAGACCATAAACATGTGTGGATATCGGGGCCGGAGGCCCAAATTTTTACCCCATAGGGGCGGAGCGTACCTCCGTCCCTACAACTGTTGGTGGGCAGGGGTAGTGGCAGAAGGTCGACCCCTAGCCTTGGATTTTGGAATTCCGATGTCTGGGATGGAGGCAGGAGGCCGATCCCGGAACATCTGGGGCAGAAGGCCCCCTCACACATATATTTTTATTGCTCGGGATGGAGGCAGCAGGCCGATCCCGGAACATCTGGGGCAGAAGGCCCCCTCACACACATGTTTATTGCTCTATTTTGTCATATAATTTTGGATCACCCTTATTAAGTTGTTTATCATGCTTAACCGTTCTTCTCCCCGCCACCTTAGTTAGAGAGGGAAGTCTGCATTTTTAGTTTTAGAATTAATAGGCCTTCCTCTCAGTCAAAATAAAAAGCTGACCCCTTTCACGCCAATTACCGTTGTTGTGTCTTTATTTATTAGGATAAGTGTGCTTGAGTGGCGTGCGGATGCATCTGACGTGCGAAGTTTATGATGTAGGTGGGGGTTTGCAGAACTAAATGTCACCCTCGTAGACACTGAGAGATATTGTACATGCTCACACAAGAGTAAATGCGGAGAATAGGGGCAAGAGCAATACGTTCACATACAGAATGCCCTCACCAGTATATCCCATGTATTTACATTCTCTAGCAATTCTACTATAGCATTTACAGTAATTATATACACCTCAGTCTGACAAAGATATCTGCTGGAAGAGTGCTAGCCACGCAGCTGCTTTTCTTGATATTATACACAGGGTTCCAGACTTCCCCTAGCATTTGTCCATACTAAGCTCCATAGTACGATCACAGAATCTCAGGCTGAACCAATATCCATCGAGGCAAGCTTTATCGACAGTTGAGTCTACATACACAGTGACCTTTACCCTCCTGTAACCTTGATCTAAGTGTGTGTAAATGCACCGCATGCTGTGATAACGGTGCCTCTACCTCCTCTTCTGAGTGGTTGCTCGATGTATCCCTGCAATGTCTTATAATGACATCAGTCAGTGGAGGGGGAGGGACAGAGATATTATGACACAATGACATCACCACAACACAAAACACAGAGTAAAGCTGAGCATGCTTCTTACCTGGATAAACAGACCTTTCCAGTGCTGGGCAGGGAAGAGAGGGGAGAAAGGGAGACATTTATTAACCCCTTCCTCTGGAAACCGATGTGACACTGCATCTCTTCCAAAGAGGTGTATCAACAGACCATAACATACTGTTTATAGTAGAATTGGTGACATCAGCACCTCTAGGACTAGTAAATGCAGGTTTTACCACTATGACAATACACGTAATGCTGGGGGCATCATGATTTCCCCACCTACCAGGTGGAAACCCCAACATACAGATGATACTTCGTCATAATAACCATACTGAAACATTGCCTTTCTTTAGTATAATAGACATCCTCTTTGCTCATAGGGCTAGTTTACACTCGAGCACTGCTTGCGTGAAGGTCGCATAAGTAGAAAGCAGCTTCCACAACCATCACTGAACCGTGCAAGGACTTCTGCCACCTGTGCACATATGCTTTCTGCATACCTCCCAACATGACCCTCTCCAGGAGGGACACAATGCTCTGCTTCTGGACTTCTCTCTTAATTTATGATTGCCGGCACCTCAGCACCTGTTTTGAACAGGTTAATGGACAAGAAAGGTGTTTCAGCACAGGTGCTGGCAATCATACATTAAGGGGGAAGTCCAGGAGCAGAGCATTCTGTCCCTCCTGGAGAGGGTCATGGTGGGAGGTATGCTTTCTGTGTGTTTTCATTTTTTTGCCTAAATGGCAAATCACAGACATGACAGGTAATTTTAATTTGTAACCGTGAGGATACATTGCAGCTGCAGGATACAGGGACACCAACATCAGATGTATAATGGTGCCTGTGTCTGAGGATACAGGATTTCTTATTGCATGCTGTTATTCTCTGGTTTTAACTTAAGTACTATTCTGCATTGATTACTTTGGAGTTTTGTTATGCTCATTTAAAACAGAGCAGCAGTATGCATGGGAGCCTCTTAGAGTGTAAGGAAAGCAACATGCAGTGCTCAGAGCACATTCACTTATTGTATGAACATTTACTATGACACCCGCAGAACACAATGTCTGACGATAACACAGGAGGACCCAGAGTTAGGGTTTGGCAGTTTTGCAAAAGTTTCCTAACAAATGTTCTCAAAGATTGACACACCTAAGCTCAAAGAGCTAGCAACGCTACCATGATGCGGAGGGGGGAGTTACCCATAGGAGTTAACTAGGTAATTCCCACCCCACCTGCTCAGCTAAACTTAGCTTTTAAATAGGTATATCCGATTATAGGAAACAAAATCATATTTACATCTTCAGTAGCCATAGGTAAGACGTCCACAGACTCCAGAACTTCAATCTGCTCTGCCTGAGAGCTGCCGGCCACTGCAGGGGAACAGTTCGGACCCCTCTCCTTCTGCTCCCCCATTCTTTCAATCAAGAGACAACTTGTATCCCTGGCAAAGTTTCAGCAGCTGTGCAATGTGTCGTCCTCATGCCTGGGTGAGCCAGTGATCCGTGTGAAGAGGAGAAGAAGAGAGAGAACAGCATGTGTCTGCTGAGAGAGGAGATCCTTCCAACTGCACCTCTTCAGACATCCACTGTGTGCCCTTGCAGATCTGCCAGGCTGAATGATACGAGTCCCACGACCACACTGACATCATGTCTCCTCCACAGAATCCTGCAGCTCCACAGAGTACGCTCCCTCGCAGGCAGCCTGAAGAATTGCAAATTACGTACAAGTGGAAAGAAAATGATAAATCCAGCCAGAATAACACAAATCCACAGTGAGAATGGCCTCACAGCACACACAGCTCTATATTTATCTATATGTCATCAGTACAGTGTGCTTTTTATTTACTGTAGCAAAAGCCACTGATACTACATGAGAGGAACCACATTCTTACATTACACTGACATTCGCTATGTAAGTTTGTAGAGTGCCAACTATGAATAAAAGTCAAATGTTTAACATTTCTATTATCTTACAAGTAATATATACAATTCATGTTACCAAGGAGTATATTTTGTGTTCTTGTGTAAAAGCTGGTAATGGCTGAGATATCACTTTATGAGGGCTACAATTCCCTGTGGAGGAGAACACTGGATGACCACGATCTGCTAGGTCAGACCTGTATATTAGATGATGACATACACAATAAAAGGGCCATCTAATATAGATAGATAGATAGATAGATAGATAGATAGATAGATAGATAGATAAGGAGCTGGCTGGTTGGTAGTTTCTCTCTCTCCACTTTATCAATCTACAAGGTTTAGTACATCTGCCCCTGTAAATAGAGAATGCAGCTGCGAGGCTAATCTTCCTCACTCGACATTCATTGTCTGCAGATCCGCTCTGTCAGTCCCTCCATTGGTTACCTGTATTCTACCATATTCAGTATAAAATACTTTAACTCACACACAAGGCCATTAACCAAACTACACCAACGTACATCACTTCTCTTATCTCAAAATATCTGCCAACCCGACCTCTCAGATCTTCACAGGAGTTACGTCTCTCATCCACACTCATTATTCGTTCCCATTCATGATTGCAGGACTTTCTTCGGGCAGCACCCACTCTGTGGAAGGGTGGTCTTCAGGTTAACGGCGGCCGGGCTCCCGGCGATCACCGTACCGGCGCCAGGAATCCCGACCTCCAGCATACCAACATATTTTCTCCCTCTTGGGGGTCCATGACCCCCCCTGGAGGGAGAATAGCGCGCTACCGTGCCTGCAGCATGGCGAGCGCAGCAAGCCCGCAAAGAGCTCATTTGCGCTTGCCCAGCTGTCAGTATGGCGGCGGTCGGGATTCCGGCGCCGGTATGCTGGTCGCCGGGAGCCCGACCGCCGTCATACCATACTACACCCCTGTAGAATGCCCTACCACGTACAATAAGACTCTCCTCTAGTCTCCAAACCTTCCAGCATTCCCTGAAAACTCACCTCTTCAGGCAAGTTCATCAAATTACGGAACCGCTCACATAACCTTCATAGTGTAAGCTTTCCTATCCAATTACATCCCCACTGTACAGTCCACATATATCCTCACATATTTTCTCTTTCTTCACTTATCCCTTCCTCCTGACCCCAGTTTATGATTGCTGTGTGGCCATATCATGCAGCCCTCCAAGAACCTTTGCAATCTGGTGGACAGCTATGCAATAGATAGCACCTATCCTTGTGGGGTTGGGTATGTGTCACCATACCGACGGCGGGATCCCAACTGTGAGATTGCCATTGGGGGAGGGGGGGGGGAGTGCACCAAATCCCCTTGTGGGCTCGGTGGCTCACTGCACTCGCCACAAGTTCTATTACCACTCTATGGGTGTCGTGGACACCCATGAGTGTGAATAGTCCCTGATGGTCGGCATGCCAACCGGCAGGATTGTGAGCGGGCGGGATGTGGGTGCTGACGGGGTCACATAAATACATCTCATCCCTGTGTATATATGCCTATTTCCCTATAGATTGTAAGCAGGGATTTCCTACCTCTATGACTGTTTATTAAGGAGTTTTGTTTCAGGAGCTGATTCAGAGATGGATGCAGCTGCGCGTCCATTTGCAGCAGCCGCATCCATCTGGTCTGCGCACAGGCTGCAATGCGCTTGCACAAGCCTTCACCTATCTAGGAAATATGTGGGCGCAAGATGATTGACAGCGGTGGGCGGCGTGGGCGTTACGAGCGGGGGGGGGTGCTGTAACCGTTTTCGGGGTGGCTGTATGATGTCACGCACAGCCACTCCGATTACAAATAATGGTGTCCGACCACCTGACAGCGCTACGCTGCCAGAGGTCAACCTTAGTTTGATGAGTCCGCAATCTGATTGCAGACACATTGGGAGGCAGCCTGTCACACATGCTGAACGGCCTTGCTCCGTGCTGGGCGGCCTCCGGCATGTGAGTAGATGGACGGAGATATGGCTGCGATCTGCATCCATCTCTGAATCAGGTCCTTATACTGAATATTTCAACTCAAATTCAGAGAGGTCTACATAAAAACCATGCACGTTCTTCATTTGTCAGACACATAGGTATGGGTACATTTTTAGAAGAGTCCGTTAAATTTAAATCAACATTTAGGTAATAAGAAATAAAAAAAGGTCAGCATAAAATAGAAACAAGTTAGAAATCTGTATTTACAGCTAGAGCTTAGAACATAGGGTACACTAACCTTTTACCATATAGCGTACCCCCATGTTGTGGACTTTTGTCCTATTTCCGACACTGTATGAGTATAATATTATGAAGATCGCGACCCCTCATTTCAGTCCTGAATCCCTTCCCTTTTACTGTTACTTCAACAGTATCTTTTGTAAAAAAAATGTTTATACCAATATGTCAGTAAAGATACTAGTAGTGAGTAAAGGTTTATAAAACTATAATAATATTTGCAGTGGATTTGCACTATGTACACGTGCATCTGTAGCAGACAGGGCTGTAACTAGGGATATGTGAGCAGCGCCACTGCACAGACGCAGGGCTCACCTTGGTCCCCCATGGTTGTTGCTTTTGGTTAGCAGGGTGCCTGGAACACTACCCGGCAGCCAGGATCGCTCGGTGTCCTTCCGACACTCCGGGCAGGCTCCCTGCGTCTGTACGGCCACTCTGAGCAGTGAGCATCTTCAGGACACTCCGGGCCGGATGCTGGCAGCCCCATCCCCTCTGCACTACATCATGCACTCAAGGGACGAAACCAGCACAGGGTGCACTGCCGTCCTGTTACACTTATGTTCGCAGCCTTTCAGATATAAACATATTATATAAGTGCTTCAAACAGCATAAAACACATCATAATACTGAGATGATTCATACAGAATTTGTGTATAAATGGACAGCAGCTTGGAGGTATGCACACTTACCTGCCTCAGGGAGATCATACTCTACTTCTGTTCACACTGTTTTGCAATTCCAATCACCTAGGCTGAGTTAATTATCTGGTGTTAATTCTATTTTTAACATCGGTTGACAAATTGAACCTATGCTCTCTCAACAGTAAAATGAATGTGAAAAGCAGAAGACTTCACTTATCTCACTGCGAAGGAGTCAGGTTAATAGGCATTGTTTATACATGTTTATTTACCAGGCCTATACAAATGAATACAAGGTTAGTTGCTTCCACAGATGTTGTTCCCAGGACCTATTTGTTGGAGAGACCATCATTTGGTAAACTGCAAAGTAACTAAAATCCATCTAGTCTATTATAAATAATGAGAAAGTTCTGTAGTGTACTTACCCCTATGGAAACAAAGGAAACTCACACTGTAGTTATCCAAGGGTGTCCATATAGAATAATTGTATCATTCAGAATGGAAATTTGCTCTCAAAGCCTAATTCATCCCAACGTCAGTGATCAGAGATTGCAAGCCTGTGCTGCCACCTACTGGCTGTTTCACAATTTACATGGTAACGGAATGTAATCTTCAGTATAAAAATCCAACGTCACAAACGAGAAGATTTTAACTTTACAACAAAAACTTTCTTTGCCACTATAAGGATGTTTGTGAAAGTGAGTGGTGTAGTCTGCATTATGCGTTTTACTATAAGTACAAAGTGTCAATATTCTAATAATGAAAGCTGAAGTATAATAGATGGACCCTGTAAATTAACAATGGGCGAGATAGTGTCACCCTTGTTCTCAATGGCAAGCAGGGCCGGATTAACAATGGGGCGGATGGAGCTGCAGCTCCAGGCCACCCCATGAAAATAGGCCCACAGCATCCCCTGCTGCTGGAAACAGGAAAAAATATTTTTCCTATCACAGCAAGTCAGCAGCACCAGAGAAGCCTCAGAAGCCCTCTCTGCGCTGAAAAATTTGTTTTTTCCTCCCCTGCGCCGTGACCTCACACTTTGTGAGACATGCCACAGGCGCCTCCCCTCTCCTGTGCACCACAGCAGCAGCCAGCAGTGTACTTGCCTTCATTGACGCATGGTGACAGCGACTTAGCCGCTGTTTCAATCCCGTGACCCCTCTGACGAGCCAGCTAGTGGTGCTTACTGCTTACTTAATGGTAGGGTTTTTTTTTTTTTTTTTTTAAAGGGGGCGTGGTCACGGGTCCGTGATTAGGCCACGCCCCACCTTTTCCGGATCTGCCTGTCTGCTCCTGCTGTGTCCGCAAAGCCCAGTGATGAGTGATTGGGGGAAACAGGGGAGAGTGGGAGGGCTGTGGGAAACAGGGTATGTGTGTTGAAAGGACAGACAGGTGTGTGTAGGGAACAAGGTGAGTGTGTGTGTATGGTGACTGGAGGGGCAGGCTGTGCAGGGGTGGAGGTGGGGGGCTTTGTGTGTGTGGTAAGATGGGCATGTTGCTGGGAATAGTTGTGTGCACAGACTCTGGGTTGGTCACATTGGAGGCTATGCTCAGGTGGGCGATCTGCACGTCTGAGGACGCTCGGTCCTTGTGCATTCTGCTGCACAATGGTGGTCATTCTGACCCGATCACACGCAGCAGTTTATCGCAGTGGTGCGATCAAGTCAGAACTGTGCATGCGCCGGCACCGCAGTACGCTGGCGCATGCCAGGTGGCCGAAGGGCGTTGGCCCGCTACGATTGCCTTTGCCTGATTGTCAGGCAGAGGCAGTCACTGGGTGGGGGGGGGGGGGGGGGGGGGTAGGGGGGGGGGGGGGGGTAGGGGGTGGAACGGCGGCGTTTGGCCGCCGTTTCGTGGGCGAGGTCCAGCCAACGCAGGCGTGGCAGGACCGAACGGGGGGCGGGCCGCAGTGGCTGTGTGACGCCACACACAGCCGCTGCGGGCCGTGGAACGATGAGTAGCTCCCGGCCACGCTAAAGCTGCGCTGGTCGGGAGCTACTCTTGAAGTGCAAAGACATCGCCGTTGTGCGATGCCTTTGCACTTCTGCGGGGGGGCCGGCACTGACATGCGGGGCGTACTAGCTCTGTGCTGGCCGTCCCCCCGCATGTCGGTGTGAATGATCGTAGCTGTGCTAAATTTAGCACAGCTACGGTCATTTCGGAATGACCCCCTACGTGCACTGGGAGGGACTTTGTTAGCAGTGTTGGACTGTTGACTGCTGGGGTGGGGGCATGGAGGGTCACTGTTCGTCCAGCTCAGGGGATCCTGCCAGTGGTGGTTTTAGGTGCGGGCTATCAGGGCGGGCACCCGAGACGCTGCAGCCTGAGGCCGCAGTCATTCCGCCAGAGCCATCAGCACCCATCTGCTGCCTGCACCAAAATGCCGCTCGTCACTTCCTGCTCCGGCCGGCCGCCTACCATCCTGGCCACTTCACGCTGGCCGTACCCCACCGTGGAAGTATAACAAGAACATAGAGCTGGAGGACCACAGGTGCCAAATGGTGAGTGACGACTTGCTGGTGCAATTTGTATAAGGCGCTACCTGGCGCAATGTGTATAATGGGCTACTTGGCGCACTGTGTATAATGAGCTACCTGGCGCACTGTGTATAACGGGCTACCTGGCGCAATGTGTATAAGGGGCTACCTGGCGCAATGTGTATAAGGGGCTACCTGGCGCAATGTGTATAAGGGGCTACCTGGCGTAATGTGTATTAGGGGCTACCTGGCGCAATGTGTATAAGGGGCTACCTGGCGCAGTGTGTATAAGGGGCTACTTGGCGCAGTGTGTATAAGGGGCTACTTGGCGCAGTGTGTATAAGGGGCTACTTGGCGCAATGTGTATAATGGGCTACCTGGTGCAATGTGTATAAGGGGCTACCTGGTGCAATGTGTATAAGGGGCTACCTGGTGCAATGTGTATAAGGGGCTACCTGGCGCAATGTGTATAAGGGGCTACCTGGCGCAATGTGTATAATGTGCTACCTGGTGCAATGGGTATAATGTGCTACCTGGTGCAAATGTGTATAATGGGCTACTTGTGCAATGTGTATAAGGGGCTACCTGGTGCAGTTTGTATAACATGCTCTACCTAGTGCAACATGTATAAAAGGGGCTCTACCTGGCGTATTGTGTATAAGGGGCTCTACCTAGCGTGTATAAGGGGTACTACTGTGTGGTGTAATGTGACTGATGGAGACTACGGTGTGGTATAATGTGAATTGGTACTATTATGTGGCCATGCCCCTTCCCCAATGAAGCCCCTCCCCTACATTATTTGCTCACGTCATCAGCGAGCACTGTCCCTGTTTTAAATGGGGAAAAGTGGGGCACCAAAGGAATCGTACAACCTGGGTGCCATAAGGTCTAGAACCAGCCCTGGATCCTGCCCCCCTCAGCAAACCCCGCCTCCACTGGGGCTGCTTACAGAGGTTTCCTCAGCTGGTTTTCCATCCCAATCTGCCCTTGGCAGCAGTCAAGCTTAGCTTCTGGAAGACAGCCCGGGAGATCGTGACTGAGTTATCTGGCTGGTGCTGATTGCTAAGTAAAGCCGGGATAAATAGCTGCTGCACAGACAGAGGTTGGTGCACGCTGTGAGGCATGGCTTCTTCATAGGGAAGGGGTGAACCCTCAGTTATCCCCCTGTAGTTGTGTCCCCAGCAGCTGTGCCACCAGTTAATTTGCCCCCTGTAGTTGTGCCCCCAGTAGCTGTGCCCTCAGTTGATTTGCGCCCAGTAGCTGTTCCCCCTGTACCAGTGCCCCCAGTAGATCTGCCCCCAGTAGCTGTGCCTCGTGTAGTTGTGCCCCCTGTAGATCTGCCCCAAGTAGCTGTGCCTCTTGTAGCTGTGCCCCCTGTAGCCGCTTTGAAACCCTAAACAAAAAAAATACACCATACTTACCAGCCTCGCTCCTGCTTCTGGATAGCTGCTGCCGCTGCCTCCGGGCGCCGGCTCCTCTCTATGGGAGAGACGTCATGACATCTCTCCCATAGCAGCGCCGCACTGACACTAGGGTCAATTTTGACCTCTAGCGTCAGTTAGCGACGCCGGCTGCAGCGGGCACACACCGCGCTCGCTGCAGCCAGGGGAGCGGGGAGAGAGGGAGGTAATACTTCTACTCACTGCACGTTATGGAGCTGGCAGGGTGACTGGGAGCGCTAATGTATTGTAATACAGCTATATCACTGCATGTGTGGAGCTGGTAGGGTGACCAGGAGAGCTGATGTGATGTAATACGGCTATATCACTGCACGTATGGAGCTGGCTGGGTGACCAGGAGCACTGATGTGATGTAATACGGCTATATCACTGCACGTATGGAGCTGGCTGGGTGACCGGGAGCGCTGATGTGATGTAACTATGCTATATCACTGAACGTATGGAGTTGGCAGGGTGACCGGGAGCGCTGATATGATGTAACACTGCTATATCACTGCACGTATGGAGCTGGCAGGGTGACCAGGAGCACTGATGTGATGTAACACTGCTATATCACTGCACGTATGGAGTTGGCAGGGTGACCGGGAGCGCTGATATGATGTAACACTGCTATCTCACTGCACGTATGGAGTTGGCAGGGTGACCGGGAGCGCTGATATGATGTAACACTGTTATCTCACTGCACATATGGTGCTGGCAGGGTGATCGGGACTGCTGATGCGATGTAACACTGCTATATCACTGCACGTATGGAGCTGGCAGGGTGACCAGGTGACCTATTTGATCCTTATTTCTGTGTAAGGGTATCCTTATGTCTATCCCATTCATGTTTATATTGCTCTACTGTCTTAGCCTCTACCACCTCTGATGGGAGGCTATTCCACTTATCCACTACCCTTTCTGTGAAGTCATTTTTCCTCAAATTTCCCCTGAACCTCCCTCCCTCCAGTGTCAGTGCATGTCCTCGTGTCCTAACTTCTCTTCATTTGGAGAATGTTTCCCTTTTGGATCTTGTTTTACCCCTGATATATGTGACAATCTCTATCATGTCCCCCCTTTCCCTTCTCTGCTCCACACTGCACATAGGGGGTCATTCCGAGTTGATCGCTCGCTGGCAACTTTTTTCAGATAGTCGCCGCCTATGGGGGAGTGTATTTTAGCTTTGCAAGTGTGCGAACACTTTTGCAGCCGACGGCACAAAAACTTTTTTTTTTTTTTCAGTTTCTGAGTAGCTCTGGACTTACTCAGCCGCTGCGATCACTTCAGTCTTTTTGGTCCCGAAATTGACGTCAGACACCCGCCCTGCAAACGCTTGGACACGGCTGCATTTTTCCAAACATTCCCAGAAAACGGTCCGTTAACACCCACAAACGCCCTCTTTCTGTCAAATCACCTTACGTTCCACTGTGCGAATGGATTCTTCGTTAAATCCATCACCCATCACCGATCCTCTTTGTACCCGTACGACCCGCCTGCGCGTTGCGGTGCTTATGCATGCGCAGTTTTGCCGAGATTTAACCTTATCGCAGTACTGCAAAAAGTTGCTAGCGAGCGATCAACTCGGAATGACCCCCATAGTGAGATGTTTTAGTCTTTCTGGGTATGTTGTGTGATGTAGGCCATGCACCATACTAGTTGCCCTTCTTTGTACAGTCTCTAATGTAATAATATCCTTCTGAAGATATGTCCTCCAGAACTAGACACAGTATTCTAGATGATACCGCACCAGTGACCTATACAGTGGCATTATTACTTCTCTCTGCTGCTGATTCCTCTCCCTATGCACCAAGCATATGACTAGCCTTCCTCATTGCTGTGTTACATTGCTTACAGTGAAATGGATTGTAACTGCGCCTGTCAGGCAATGAATATATGGATGTGCTTGAAAGACTTGTAAAAGAGAAAAAATAAATGATTTACTAAGTTCGTTATAGACAGACAATAATTCTAGATGTCACAAATCACATAACAACAATCACAGTTGGCTCTTGATAAAAGAAATAGGGAAATTTCAATAGAAAGAATTGAATGAGAAAAAGAAATGCTGGTACTTGCAGTGTCCCTAATAAAGGGAGTGTGATTAGTCTTATGTCCACTAGAGGATGGCGCCCCACCTCTCTGTGTATGAAGTGTCTTGTGTAATGAAGGGAGCGCCTTAATAGTTCCAAAACGTGTTACGGTCTCTATTGGTCCGACACTCAGGTGGTGGAGGGGGGTGGTGGTGTAAACAGAAGCCCGGTGACGATGGTAAATACCTCCAATGATTGTAAGGGGTGCCCCTATGTTGTACTATGGGCGTGGGGACTGTTAGCAGAGGTTCAGATATAAGAACTCCGGACACACTGTCCTCACCGGGGTCCATGTATGATCAGTATGACGCTCCGTTACAAGCGCCCTAATGATCCCCAGAATTCCCGGTCAAGATGGGGTCTTTATCAAGATGGCCGTTACAGACTCCCTGACAAAGACCCCAATGGGTGGATACGCGTAGGAGAACCAGCCCCTGCATGCAAGCAGAATCACCACTAATCAGAGCTCTATCCAAACTTATTTCAGGTTCCCTCAGAAACACCGGTGTACGAGGAGAGCGCGGAGCCGCAGCAGCGGCGACCACATGATAAGAAGCCTTAACCAGAAGCCACCAGGAAACAGCAGCAGCTGTAGGAGACGCGAGGAGAACAGAAGCAGGTGGACGCTGAGACACACAGAGCTTAGGAACAGGTAAGACTCCGTAAGGAGAGGAGACAATCCTGGCGGACCGTCCTTCACAGGCCTCGAAGCTGTTGACTCCCCCCCCCCCCCCCCCCTCCCCCTCTCCTCTCCTAATACTGGCACTGAATCCTGGGGATCATTAGGGCGCTTGTCACGCAGTGTCATCCTGATCATACCCGGACCCCGGTGAGGACAGTGTGTAAGGAGTTCTTATATCTGAACCGCTGCTAACAGTCCCCCCACCCATAGTACCACATAGAGGCAGCCCTTACAATCATTGGAGGTATTTACCATCGTTACCCGGCTTCTGTTTACACCCCCCCCCCCCCACCACCACCACCACCTGAGTGCCGGACCAATAGAGACCGTAACACGTTTTGGGACTATTTAGGGGCGCCCTTCATTACACAAGACACTTCATACACAGGGAGGTGGGACGCCATCCTCTAGTGGACATAAGACTAATCACACTCCCTCTATAGGGACACTACAAGTACCAGCATCTTTTCTTTTTCTCATTTAGTTCTTTCTATTGCAATTTCGCTATTTCTTTTCTCAAGAGCCAACTGTGATTGTTATGTGATTTGTGACATCTAGAATTGTCTGTCAATAACGAACTTAGTAAATATTTTTTTTTCCCTCTCTTACAAGTCTTTCAAGCACATCCATATATTCATTGCCTGACAGGCGCAGTTACAATCCATTTCACGGTTAGTATTTTCTAGGCAGGTTTTGGGGAAGCCCCATCTTACAATCTTGCTGCCCACAACAATATGCCCGTATCGGTGAGCGCGAAGTGAAATCTTCTAGTCAAATTAGTTACGTTGCTTACCTGCCTTTATGTCACCTGAGATAGTGACTCCTAGATCCCTTTCCTCCTCAGTAGTTCCCAGTATAGTGCCATTAATACTATATTTAGCCTTTGTTACCTGAGATAGTGACTCCTAGATCCCTTTCCTCGTCAGTAGTTCCCAGTATAGTGCCATTAATACTATATTTAGCCTTTGTTACCTGAGATAGTGACTCCTAGATCCCTTTCCTCCTCAGTAGTTCCCAGTATAGTGCCATTAATACTATATTTAGCCTTTGTTACCTGAGATAGTGACTCCTAGATCCCTTTCCTCCTCAGTAGTTCACAGTATAATGCTATTAATACTATATTTAGCCTTTGGATATTTGAGACCCCAAGTGCATGATTTTGCATTTTTTTGGCATTAAACTGTAATTGAGGTGGTAATGGAGAGAGGATGAGATGAGGTGGTGTGGTGTGGGGTAAATGGGATTGGAGCAGTAGTAGAAGGGAATTGGGCTCTGTAACTTCAGGGAAGGGTAATGGAGGAACTAGAGAATGGGTCTTGGATTTTATGAAAGATGAATAAGGGAAATTGAGACAGCGGGACATAGGTGGTAAGAGTGGAGCCATGGGAGTATCAGAGGGAGTACATTGGGGTAATAGAGTAAGGCGGATGATGGTTTCCTTAGGGTGGGGAGAGGTGTCTGGAACAGGAATGGAGGTAATAAAGGATGAAGAGATAATAGAAGGATGGGAGGTGTAGTGGAGTGGTAGAGGGTAATTACACATTGAGGTTAGTACAGGGGACAGAAGTGTAAAAGTAATGAAAGTTGGGGTAATAGAGGGTGGGTGGATGAAGGAGGCAAACTGGCGATAATGGAGGGTGAGGTGATTGGTAGTGGGGTTGTTAGAAGGAGGGGAATGGGGGTGATTGCGGGTGGAAGGGAGAGCTGTCTGGGTACAATAGGTGGTCTGAAATGATAAGGGAGGAGAATGAGCGAACTAGAGTAGGGGGCTGTGGCCTTAGTGAAAATGGAGGGAAGTTAGCGGAACTGGAGCACCAGGATGGTGAGAGTTGTACAGGGCAACAGTGCATGCTGGTGCTATATAACTGCATTGGGGGTCTGGGCATGTGGCCCCTCTATCTCAATTAGTTGTGGGGGAGGGTTGTTCTGCTGAATAGTGGGTGCACTGTCCGTGTCCATCTGAAAAGCCCCAGCAATTCTGTGATATATGTATTACCTCTTCCATACTATGTCCATGCTGCTCTCTGTGGGGCTTATATGATGTGATGTCCTGACGGCTGGTGTCTTTCTTCCAGGCATGCAGATGAAGAGCTCAGAGTGGAAGCAATGCAAGTCTAATGCTCAGGTGTGGAGAACCGGGGGTATGGAGGCATCCCAGTGGAAAGTAAAGGGATCGGTGACTGACCAGTTCCATCCAGAAGATTGGGACCATCCACTATCTGGGTGTGTAGGCTTGTCCATTACTCTGTATCTTCCTGTCCTTCATACCTCCCTCTCTGCAGGCTTTTCCCTCTTCAGATTGGCTGCTTTATGTCATTATAGAGGTGTTCTCCGTAGCACCATAGATGCTGTGACCGTGTTATAGCATAAATCAGGGGGAATGCTTCAGTTACCTGCTTATTCCAGTTACCAAATTCTCCAATATGTGTTCATGAGAATACACCTACACCACCCTGACATGTGTCCCACGTACCTGTATATCCTGCACGGTGCTGTCCACAGTGCGTTACCTGTAATCCCAGCAATCTCCCATATCATTGTACCGTGCCCCTCACATACACAAGGCTCCAATATGTGTCAGTGAGAATACACCTGTACCCAGGGCCGTAACTAGGTGTGTGCTCCGCACATAGCGCTGCAGGGTAGGGGGCGCTGTTGACAGCACTTGTCAATTATAAATTATCTAATTAATTTCACTTGCAGTTTCCTCCCTTTTTAAAGCCCAGCATCTACTGACCGCCTCCGTCTCCTATCCCCACCCCTATTGTCGCTAATACCTATACAGCATTTATGGACTTAACTTGAGAGCTCCTTGTTGTTCAGTCGCACTGTCCTTCATTACATTTCAGGATGCTGATGTGCCCAGGATACAAACCCATTGCCTATGACATTGCAGTCGGACACACTATTCATTGAGCTATCTGCCCTTGCATAGAAAGCTAGAGAATTCCAAGCTGGAGAGTTCTAACCATTTGAAGTTTACCTTGTACTTTTTGTAAAGGGGTGATAAGAGTTACCTGTAATCCCAGCAATCGCCCATATCATTGTACCGGGTTCACTACGATATGCCGGCGGTCGGGCTCCCGGCGCCCAGCATACCGGCGCCGGGAGCCCGACGGCCGGCTTACCGACAGTGTGGCGAGTGCAAATGAGCCCCTTGCGCGCTCACCACGCTACGGGCACGGTGGCGCGCTAAGCGCGCCACACTATTTTATTCTCCCTCCAGGGGGTCATGGACCCCCACCAGGAAGAATAAGTGTCAGTATGCCGGCTGTCGGGATCCCGGCGCCGGTATACTGTGCGCCGGGATCCCGACAGCCGGCATACTGAAGACCACCCCATTGTACCATGCCCCTCACATACCCATCACCCTGTCACCTTACCAGAATCCTGCATTTATACCCAAATAACATAGTGGCAATTGGAGCCTATACCAGCATACATGGTAGTAACAGTCACAAAGCATAAACACTCAAACACGATTGTAGTTGTTATTTTAGTTTATTGTTGTTATATTATAGTTGTATATAGATGTTATAAGTTGTTATATTATAGTTGTATTTAGATGTTGTTATAGTACAATATAGTATAGTACAACTTATAGATGTTATTCTTTGATGTTAAACAGTTGGTATATGAGGATGGTAAATAATAAGTCCGTTGTTACTTACATCTGGAAGATGGTGAGCTGATGTAAGTATCTCGCTGTAAGCGGGTTAGTCAGATCTCTGGTTTTCTGCCCAGCTTTGCTTTTATCCACTGGAAGACATTTCTCTTGGATGTTTTCTCTGTGCTGTGGGCATTCTCAGTGTCTTCCTTCTTACATCTCCTCCCCAGCTTGCTCTGTATCCAGGTCCTGACATTGTATTTGGCCTTATAATTTATAGCACCAGTGGTGGTTTTGTCAGGAGTGTGGCAGGCGCTTGTGCGCGGCTCGGCCTCTTGTATAATAGTGAGGCCAGGATGTCTTTTCTCACCTGGAGATGTTTTCTGGGTGGTGGTGTAAGGACATTCATGGCAGATGTTTGTATGTGTCTCGGCCACTTTCATGAGATTAAGGCTGGAAGGCCTTCTCCAACCTAGAGACGTTTTCTGGGTGGTGTTGTCCAGAACGTCATGCCAATCATTTATTTGTGGCTCAGTGTCTTTTATGTGAGTGAGGCCGGGAGGTCTTTTCTTGGCTGGAGATGTTCTCTTGTTGGTGTTTTTCAGCCATCCATCCCACACATAAAATTTCACCTTAGGGTAGTAATAATCTGCCTCAATGATGTCTTCCTCATCGCTGTCATCGAGTATGATAACAGTGTCAAGGGTCTCAGTATTGCAGATGTCTTCTTCTGCACTGGTGTCATCTGTATCCCCATCAGGTGTATCTGCCTCTCTGCCATCATCCTCATCATCCTCATCATCACCAGTATAGACGGTTGGATAATAATAACTATCGGAGCACGTCTCACTGGTGACATCATCCTCTTCTTCCTCCTCCTCTTCCTCCCCATTGTAGTATACCACTTTTGGGGCATCTTCCATTTCAGCACTGACATACGATGTTACAATTGTGCCGAACGTCACAGCGTGGTAAGTGACCATTTGTAAGTAAATGTCATCGTTCATGTCCGCCTCTTTTATTAGAGTGAGGCCGGGCGGTCTCCTCTCACCTAGAGACATCTTCAGTCTCAGGCTGATAATTCGCTATATTGAATTTCTCTCTCTCTCTTCAAAGCTCCTTCACCAAGCAACTCGTATTGAGAAGTGAGGTTCCAGAGGCAGCAGCAGCCGATTATACCGTGTTTGTGATGTCACAGTGTACTGGCTGAGTGACATCATCACCAGCCATCAGCACCAGCCTGGAGAAATGTCCAGCTTGTTTATTTCATCAGTCCATACAGGTGCAGGTATCCGTGTTGATGCACAATTACATACAACCTTCCTGCATCATATCCTTCTGGGAGATTAAAAAAAAAAACACATAAACCAAGTTTTAAGAACAATTAAGTATACAAATATACACACACACACACACACACACACACACACACACACACACACACACTTCATGAGTGTCCTGGTTTAAAGAGTTGCATGGTGTATGGTGGCCTATACATACAGTAGATATATGTGTGTGTGTGTGTGTATCTATCTATCTATATATATATATATATATATATATATATACATACACATACATACACACACACACACACACACACACATACACTCTCTTTAAACCAGCACACTCATGAAAATATATATATATATATATATATATATATATATATATTTATGCACTTGCTTTGAACCATTTGTGTACTGAGCCTTTAGCCCTTAACTGTCACTTTTTCCCCCAAAAAGACGCTCAGAGATTGTCGGGTTTTTATGAGTGAATTAGGTGTAAAACATGAAGTTTCTCTTCCCTGCAGCTGCTAACACTGTCTGTCTGACTGGTCGCATCCTGTGCCTCCAGGTCAGATAAAGCACTTGCTGGTGTGGTCGCATATGATGCCACCATGCCAGGCAAGTGGTTAATAGCTGGTTTCTAGGGTTTCCCTTTCCATATAATGTTCTCCATCATAATATCTGTCCTTTCATTTCCTGTACATCACATGTAACTCTACAAGCCCTCAAAAATTGAGAGTGGGCAGACCCGGATTAACAATGGGGCGGATGGATCTGCAGCTCCAGGCCCCCCATTGAAAATAGGCCCACAGCAAACTGACAGCGTTGACACGAAAAAAACTGCCAGCAGCCTCCTCTCTCCCATGCCTCCGCCTCCAGCACTGTCACCTGACATATCATGGTGCCGTGCAGGCTGTCTGCTGGCTGCCCGTCCTCCAGTCTCTCCTTCACTGGGGGTCCTGCTGCCACTTCGCTAAGCTCCGCCCCCAGACTGTACGGGGAGCTGCTGCTGCAGGAAGCTTGGCAAGTGTTTTCTTGATTAATGTGTGTATACTGTTTGTGTGGTGTGTGTACTGAATGTGTGTGTACTGTATGTATATGTGGTGGTGTGTACTGTGTGTGGTGTGGGTACTATGTGTACTATGTAGTGGTGGGTGTGTGTATAGTGTGTACTGTGTGTGCATGTATATATGTGGTGGTGTGTGTACTGTGTGTGCGTGTGTTTATATATGTGGTGGTGGGAGTGTGGGTATATGTGGTGGTTGATGTGTGTACTTTGTGTGTGTACTGTGTGCGTAAAGTGTATACTGTGTATATCTGGTGGAGGGGGTGTTTGTGTGTACTTTGTGTGTGTATATGTGGTGGTGGAGATGTGTGTGTGTATATGTGGTGGTGAGGGTGTGTGTGTATATGTGATGGTGGGGATTTGTGTGTGTATATGTGGTGGTGGGGGCATGTGTGTATATATGTGCTGGTGTGTGTATATATGTGGGGGTATACAGTGTGTGTAGTTTGTATTGTGTGTGTATATATGTGGTGATGGAGGTTTGTGTGTATATGCTATGTTTGGGAGGGCTGCACTAATACCTATTTGTTATATGAGTAGCAGCTGAGGAGGGAAGGGGTTCCACTAGCCCTTAGAAATTGGATACTTAGCATATATAACTCCCAGGGTTTATCCTAAATGAATAATATCACATATTCAGTCTACTTTTAAAATCTGGTATAATCCAATTTATTATGTTTTAAAGCATAAAAACACAATATTATTTACAGTTTACATGGTTTATATAATGCTGGTGGTCCTAATACCGGTATACATAGACAGTACATGACAAAAAACAAGAAACATTTAAAATCATACTTGCCTACTCTCCCGGAATGGCTTGGAGGCCCCAGAAAATCGAGTGACCGTCCCCCCATACATCCTAAGGAATACATTTTTCCCTCTTTTTACCAGTTGGGAGGCTCCCTATCACTCGCTGCTCAGAGCAGAGCAGTGGTGACCAGACACTATACGCATGCCCACAGCGTCTATTCCAGTGTGGCAGAGGGACTGGGGGCATGGCCAGCAGCTCACAGAGCACTAACCATGCCCCCACTATGACGGAAATTGAAGGTGTGGCTTGCGATTGAGTCATCCACGCGAAACCACGCCCCCTTTCTCCCCTGCTTCAGGAATCCAAATGTTGGGAGGTATGATGTGGTGGTGTGTGAGTTCGTCTGTACTTTGTGTGTGTACTTCATGTGTACTGTGTGTGTGTGTATGTGTGGTGGTGGTGGAGGTGTGTGTGTACTTCATGTGTGTGTAGATGTGGTGGTATGTGTACTTTGTGTGTGTGTACTGAGTGTGTATATGTAGTGGTGGGGGTGGGTGTACTTTTATATGTGTACTGTGTGTCTATACCAGAGGTTCCCAAACGCTGTCCTCAAGGCACCCCAACAGTCCAGGTTTTAGGTATAGCCATGGCTCAGCACAGATGGTTAAATCAAATTGACTAAGGTGCTAATTAGGTCACCTGTGGCCAAGCATGGATACATTTAAAACCAGGACCATTGGGGTGCCTTGAGGACTGCGTTTGGGAACCTCTGGTCTATACTGTATGTGGTGGGTGGGTGTACTTTATGTGTCTAGTGTGAGTACATATGAGTGGGTGGACTTTGTGTGTGTGTACTGTGTGCGTGTATATGTGGTTGTGTGGGGAGGTAAATGAGTTAGTGGGTACTGGGATGTTGAAATTCATCAATGAATGGCTTATGAGTGCTAGGTGGGGGTAGTTAATGGGTGCTGCTGTGTGTTGTAAGGGGTGCTGCTGTGTGTGTGTGTAGTTGAAAGGATTTGCCCTTATACCTTAACCCTCGATGTGATGGCCTCTTAGACGTCTGGAGTGTAAACTCTTAGCCACAAGGTACATGCACAACACAAGCAGTAAGAATTCACCCCTTATACCTTAACCCTCGATGTGATGGCCTCTTAGACGTCTGGAGTGTAAACTCTTAGCCACAAGGTACATGCACAACACAAGCAGTAAGAATTCACACTGTTTTATTGAATGTTTAACATTGGTATAAAAAGAGAACACATAAGGGTGTAACTGATAAGTGTAACAGGGCTCATTGGCTTAGGGGTGGTGCCCTAGTGGGGTACGTAGGGGTGGTTAATACTTGACATAACATAATTGGATATAGCAGTTGCTAGGCAGATGTTATATACGTTGCATCAGATGGAACTTAACACAAGATCTTTTAGTAACACACAGAAGTAGAAAAAGCAGGTTTCATCTAGTATAGAGCTGACCTTGGATGCCAGACCCACACAAGCCTGGTATCTGTATGAGAGACAAAGGCATCTAACACAGGGCAGCACGCATCCATTGCAAACACATAAGAGTTCATAAAGCATGTTTTAACCCTTCAATCCCCTCTTAGAATCATGATTATTATATGACATGATTCTTGAGTGAGGCTCCTTTCTTGTTTCTCCAGTTCTTGAGATATTGGACATAATCGTCGGGTCCCTCACTATCAGAGGAGGTGACAGGACTGGTGGTTATGTCATAATACATCAGGGCCTTATCAATGCCTTTGGAGGTAAGTTTCTTTCCACAGGGAATTACACAATAAACTATAATGCCTACAAGAATTAAAGTTACAAGTATGAATATGCTTATTTGCACAAGAGCCTGTTTCCAATTTTCAAACCACCCAAAATATTGGCTCCATGGGTTATCAATACCTGAATTTTTCTTAAGTTCTATGGATAAGGTTTCTAACTTGTTTATGGCTAAAGTAACCTTACCATTGGGACCAGTGTTGTCAGGAATATATGTACAACAGCCTTCCACCTTACTAATGTAAACACATGTACCACCTTTTTCTGCTAGAATCATGTCAAGGGCCATTCTATTTTGGAATGTCATTTGGGAAGTGGCTTCTAGCTGTTCAGCTATACCTTTAAGAGCATCTTTGGTATCATTAACAAATCTTTGTTGATTATAATATATATAATTAATCCAGGCTACGTTTTTATTTACAGTTACTATAGGAAACAATGATTCAAAACCCGCAGCCACCTCATCTCTAGCTTTGAACTCATTTGGAACACCTCTTGGGACCCCTATAGTATCAATGTATACGTGGGGGTCAAAGCTACCTCCTGGGAGTGCTCTTTTCTTTCGATTAGCAGGAGTATTAGAGGGAGGAGTGGGGTCATCGGTGATCATTAGGAGTGGCATTATGACTTTGGCCAGGGCACACTCACCATACCATGGTGTGTCTAATTTACTTCTAAGTTTCATATCCCCACATATGTAATAAATGTCGCCTAATGATCTAGTTTGGTTGACTAAAACAGTTGTTCTTTTATTTGCACAATACCCTGGTGGGAAGGTTTTTAAATTTCTCCCTGTGGTGATGTTAGATGTATAACAGGTATAGTTTCCAGGATATATGGTTATGGTATTTCCTGGGTTGGGATTTTTTGACAATATGGGATATTCCCTTTTCCACATTTCGCACTGACTGTCATTTGTTTTGGTGTCATTAAAAAGGCTGAAAAAACAATTTTCCTGTTCTAGGGGTATATTAAGGGGCACTGTACCTAGGTGGGGCCTAGATTTGCCACAGACATAACAGTTGCTTTTATTGTGTTTGTTAGCACTATACTTCATCCATTCCAACCAAAATTAATGTCAGAGAAACCAGTTTCAATAGCTAGGGTGTCTTCAAAGGTAGGGTTAGTAATAGCCACCATATCTTTAGAAGTGGCAATATGGGGCTTTAAAGGTTTGTTTTGGGGATATTTGCTATATCTATTTTTTGCAAATGATGGGCCATATTTCCAATCTGCTCCTGTATTCCACCCCACAGCTTCCCAGGAATTACAATTAGATCCATAATATCTAATGTCATAGTACCATTCGTCAGTAACACAAATATATACTGTCTCAGACATTCCTGATTTCCTTTTCTGCTGTATGAAATGTTTGTTGTCAGCAAGTTTAGGGAACATGAAATAATCAAGGATGTATGTGGCTACGTGTGTATTGGAGGAATTGTACCACAAGGTGGGGACCCCATCTGTTTGTGTGATGTCGACTTCACATATTGTGAGGTGAATGAGGGCCAGTAGGGCTATCGAGATAGTCCCCAGGATAGAGATAGGGGACAGGTTCTTCATCTTCTTCTGTTCTTCTTTCTTCGCTAGGTGGGAGGTCAGGGCTGTCTGCCCCGGTTCGTACCTCACTGGAATCACTTGCTTCCCTCTCTAGGTCTGGTCTAGGAACCTTTTTTACTCGGGATGCATGGATCCAGGCAGGATTTTCCTCTGTCAGGACTGCTGTCCGGGTAACTGCTACGACCTCTGTCTCTGGACCATAGGTGAAGTCTCCTGGGCTCTTGTTCCTGGGGAGCACCTTCACCACGACTCTGTCTCCGACTTTAAAGGGGTGTGTAGGTTCCTGTGGATTCAAAAGGGTTTTTACAAACAACCTCATGTTCAATTTCATTCAGTTTTGTTATCAGGGACCTGACATACTCTTCTCTGATGAGTTCTAGATCTCCTTCCTGTATTACTAGTGGTTTCTTAGCCCAGGGTGTAGGAAAAGGGTCTACCCATTAGTATTTCAAAGGGTGAGTAACCTAGAGTTTTCTGTGGGGTATTCAAGATGCTGGTGTTTAGCTTTATTAGGGTTGTTCCTGAGGCAAGTGATGCATCTGCTAACATACTGGTCCACAAGTGATTTGGCACTAGCAACACACAAAAATCATTGGTTAGTAGGAGGAGTGTTGTGGCTTCACCACGGTGACCAACACCACGGCACTGGGCAATGAGCAAAGGGGCACTGGACTGGGGTATACAGGGTTTCCCCTCTTTGCAGATTAATCCTGATTTAGGATTTTTTCTGCAGAATTGGGTAAGTCCAGTCGGAGAGATCAGTATTAGTCGCAGCAGCTTGAAGTTGAGTGAGCAGATGGACGTTGTAAAGGGAGGGACATGCTCTAGTGAGTGCAATGAGTTCTGCAGCTTGCGCGGACTGATAAGGTATTGGCAGGGTTTCCAACACAGTGTCAGGGAGGGTGACAATGGCATAGCCAGCCTGGTATGTATTGTCATTGGGCCTACTACAGGAGCCGTCAACAAAAACTATGTCTGCGCCTGGTATGGGAACGGGAGACATGTCAAGTCTGGGAGAAGTTTCAGCGTCAATGGAAGCAGCACAGTCATGTAGGTCGGGTGGTTCATCCTCGGGACCTTTCAAGCCTAAAAGGGTATTGAGAATGGGTGCAGGGCCAGAAGAACTAGCAGTGTACTTGATGGTAAGGGTAGGGTTACTCAAAAGGAGTACTTCATATCCACTAAGGCGTTGTGCTGACATGTGCTGTGTGTAAGCCTTTAAGTATTGCCAGGACATCATGTGTGGTGTGGAGTACTGTGATGTGGCCTAAAGTGAGGGTAGTGGCCATTTCTGCAACCATTGCACAGGCTGCCAAAGCCCTGAGGCAGGCAGGCACACCTTGCACAGACACTGGCATGACTTTGGGAAAAAAATGCCACGGGGCGCAACTTCCCTCCATGAAACTGTGTGAGCACCCCCGCCATGGTTTTACAATTGTCCCTTGCATATAGATGGAAAGGTAGTACATAATTGGGGAGGCCAAGTGCCGGACTTTTCATCAACATACATTTTAAACTTTCATATGCAGTTAACATTTCTTGTGACCATTGTACAGTTTTAGGTTTGTCCTTCAGTGTGGCTTGTCTCAAAATGTTATCACAATAAGAGCAATCAGATATCCACTGTCTGCAGTAATTTACCATACCCAGGAAGGACAGTAGTTCCCTCTGGGTAGTTGGGGTGACCAGGCCCAATACAGACTGTATGCGTTGTGGACTGACTTTCCTCTCTCCCTGAGTGAGCACAAAACCTAAGTAATCAACATGCTTTTTACACCATTGCATTTTTATTTTGGACACCTTGTGTCCACATTCACAAAGCCAGTTTAGTAATGAAACACCATCCTCTCGGCAGGCCTCCTCAGTTTTACTACAGAGCAGCAGATCATCTGCATACTGTAGCAGGACTGAACCATGGTGAGGTTGCCAGGGCCCCAATGTGGCCTGGAGACAACAGGTGCGTCAACAATCTGCACCAGGTAAGTTGTTTACCCTCAAAAGAAAAGGCAAAAGTAATTGTGTCTGTGAATCTACAGGCATGCTGAAAAAAAGGCATTCTTCAAATCAATTACAGAGAACGCAGCATCTGCAGGGATTGCAGAAATGAGTGAGTTTACATCTGGAACAATTGGTGCAATTGGGACAATTAGCTGATTGATTGCTCTGAGATTCTGTACAAATCTTATACTACCATCAGCTTTGGCAACAGGGTTCACAGGAGTACAGTATGGTGATACAATATGTCTGAGAATACCCTGTTGTAAGAATTGCTGTATCATGGGGCGGGGACCTTCTATCTTTTCTGGTGAGAGGGGATACTGCATAGGTCAGAACACAAAACACTGGTTGTTGCACCGCTGTCCACTAAAAAGGGAATTTTACTTCCATTTATAATAAGTGGCAGCAGAGGTGAATCTTTACTATGACGGGAGAGTTGAATAAAGGCTGGGATACCCTCCTCCGGGCCCCGTCAGTGCTCGGGGTCTTTGGAATCTTCCCTGACTGCGGGGTTGGTTCTGTCTGTCAAAGCGTCTGGGGTTCTGATAGTTATGAGTGAGTGGGGAAGTGAGTAAGCTTTCTGAGTTAAGCAAAGGTAAGCCAGCGTCATCTGTCCAGCAGTCCTTAAACCTTTTTCAAAACGCAGTAACAGACTATGAAGGTTTCTGTTTACAAGCTACAGCGACAGGCAAAAAGCACAGGCTTTAAAGACTTCCTTCATATGTGTATAGCTGCGTCCTTTGCAAGCTTTGCGCAAATAAGATATACAGCCATCGAGGGTAATAGTGGGCTTGGGACAGTGTTTTACTATTATCTAAACTCTGGGTTATTGGTGCTAGGGATAGAGCTAGTGGACGCACCCTCCAGCAGTGGAGCTGGAGGCAATCCCATCTAGTGTGAAAGGGTTACTGCTGCCAAGAGATTTGTGTCTCTGAGCGCAGGATACATTGGAATGCAAAGGGGGGAGGCGAGAGGGATCTCTCTGCAGCCTCGCTTCTGTGCTGTTGGGAACTGACATTTTTTCTTAAATCTCCATATAGAAAAGGTAATTACTGCCTTCCCGTAGGAATGGGTCCTGTCCTGCTTTCTCTGTCCATCCCGCTAAATTATCCACCCATGGGTTAACTAAATAATACTCTGAGGTAGAGTTACGGGCAACATACATCTTGCATGTCTCACCAGGGAGGGGCGGGGGATATGCAGTTTTTTACTCTAACTAGAGCCCATTGTCAGACAGTAATATAAATCAACAGTACAACTTTAAAGGAAAATATCTAAAATTTACAACTCTACTATACATGCATCAGCTAACCAGTTAATTAGTCATTGACAATATCACAATATTATCTGTATAATGAGAACATGAAATCTTTTGACGGGTACGCTTACCTTCGTACAAGATGTCAGAAAAATACAGCGTTTTAGACAGGAAGCAAGAAAAGTGTTTGAGCATAGATATCTGGCAGACGAAAACTTACCAGCCGTCTGAACCAAATATAAGAACTTATCTCACTACAACATACAAGAATATATAGGCGATCAAATCGGGGTATTCTCTACGTTACGTATAGACCCCAGGTCTATGTTTTTTTTTAAGTATCCCAGATACTGACGTCTTTGGAGAATTGCGCTTGGACCCCGGGTCCTTTCTCAGACGTATTCTTTAAGTCCCAGACATTAAAGATTCTATGGTATCCCTGATACCTGTTTTATGCTTTTACATAAAACTTCGTAATATTAAGTCCCGGACTTAAATATTACCTTGTCACGTGTTCCCGGAACACTGACACGGATTCAGCTTCAGTGTATGACCGCAATCCTGTATGGCAAAGACAGACAATAAATTCTCTATTTTTACCATTCAGGGACGATCACTGAATCGCGGACGTAGCCCCCAGCTGAAAGGATTTGCCCTTATACCTTAACCCTCGATGTGATGGCCTCTTAGACGTCTGGAGTGTAAACTCTTAGCCACAAGGTACATGCACAACACAAGCAGTAAGAATTCACCCCTTATACCTTAACCCTCGATGTGATGGCCTCTTAGACGTCTGGAGTGTAAACTCTTAGCCACAAGGTACATGCACAACACAAGCAGTAAGAATTCACACTGTTTTATTGAATGTTTAACATTGGTATAAAAAGAGAACACATAAGGGTGTAACTGATAAGTGTAACAGGGCTCATTGGCTTAGGGGTGGTGCCCTAGTGGGGTACGTAGGGGTGGTTAATACTTGACATAACATAATTGGATATAGCAGTTGCTAGGCAGATGTTATATACGTTGCATCAGATGGAACTTAACACAAGATCTTTTAGTAACACACAGAAGTAGAAAAAGCAGGTTTCATCTAGTATAGAGCTGACCTTGGATGCCAGACCCACACAAGCCTGGTATCTGTATGAGAGACAAAGGCATCTAACACAGGGCAGCACGCATCCATTGCAAACACATAAGAGTTCATAAAGCATGTTTTAACCCTTCAGTAGTATCGGGTGCTGCCGTGTGAGTGTAGTAAGGGGTGCTGCTGTGTGTGATTGTAGTAAGGGGTTGTGCCATGTGTGTGTAGTAAGGGGTGCTGCGGAGTGAGTGTGATAATGGGTTCTGTGGTGTGAGTTTGGTATCGGGTGCAAGTATGCGTAGTAAGGGGTGCTGCCGTGTGTGTGTAGTAAGGGGTGCTGCTGTGTGTGTCTGTAGTATGAGGTGCTGTTGTGTGAGTGCAGTAAGGAGTTCTGCTATGCGAGTATAGTAAGGGGTTCTGCCATGTAATTGTAGTAAGGGCTGCTGCTGCTGTGTGTGTAGTAAGGGCTGCTGCGGAGCGAGTGTGGTAATGTATTCTGTGGTGTGAATGTGGTATCGGGTGCAAATGTGTGTGTAGTAAGGGGTTCTGCCGTGTGTGTGTAGTAACGGGTGCTGCGGTGAGAGTGTAGTAACAGGTGCTGCGGTGAGTGTGTAATAGTGGGTGCTACAGGTCATGCCCCGCCACATCACTAGTCACATCCTCGGCAGTCATATATAATAGGTCCTTTGTAAATTTCAGCTCCAGGCCCATGTGGAACTTAATATGGCACTGCTGTTCGTCCAGCTCAGGGGATCCTGCCAGTGGTGGTTTTAGGTGCGGGCTATCAGGGCGGGCACCCGAGACGCTGCAGCCTGAGGCCGCAGTCATTCCGCCAGAGCCATCAGCACCCATCTGCTGCCTGCACCAAAATGTCCCTCGTCACTTCCTGCTCCGGCCGGCCGCCTACCATCCTGGCCACTTCACGCTGGCCGTACCCCACCGTGGAAGTATAACAAGAACATAGAGCTGGAGGGCCACAGGTGCCAAATGGTGAGTGACGACTTGCTGGTGCAATTTGTATAAGGCGCTACCTGGCGCAATGTGTATAATGGGCTACTTGGCGCACTGTGTATAATGGGCTACCTGGCGCACTGTGTATAACGGGCTACCTGGCGCAATGTGTATAAGGGGCTACCTGGCGCAATGTGTATAAGGGGCTACCTGGCGCAATGTGTATAAGGGGCTACCTGGCGCAATGTGTATTAGGGGCTACCTGGCGCAATGTGTATAAGGGGCTACCTGGCGCAGTGTGTATAAGGGGCTACTTGGCGCACTGTGTATAATGGGCTACCTGGTGCAATGTGTATAATGGGCTACCTGGCGCAATGTGTATAAGGGGCTACCTGGTGCAATGTGTATAAGGGGCTACCTGGCGCAATGTGTATAAGGTGCTACCTGGTGCAATGGGTATAATGTGCTACCTGGTGCAAATGTGTATAATGGGCTACTTGTGCAATGTGTATAATGGGCTACTTGTGCAATGTGTATAAGGGGCTACCTGGTGCAGTTTGTATAACATGCTCTACCTAGTGCAACATGTATAAAAGGGGCTCTACCTGGCGTATTGTGTATAAGAGGCTCTACCTAGCGGTGTAATGTGACTGATGGAGACTACGGTGTGGTATAATGTGAATTGGTACTATTATGTGGCCATGCCCCTTCCCCAATGAAGCCCCTCCCCTACATTATTTGCTCACGTCATCAGCGAGCACTGTCCCTGTTTTAAATGGGGAAAAGTGGGGCACCAAAGGAATCGTACACCCTGGGTGCCATAAGGTCTAGAACCAGCCCTGGATCCTGCCCCCCTCAGCAAACCCCGCCTCCACTGGGGCTGCTTACAGAGGTTTCCTCAGCTGGTTTTCCATCCCAATCTGCCCTTGGCAGCAGTCAAGCTTAGCTTCTGGAAGACAGCCCGGGAGATCGTGACTGAGTTATCTGGCTGGTGCTGATGGCTAAGTAAAGCCGGGATAAATAGCTGCTGCACAGACAGAGGTTGGTGCACGCCGTGAGGCATGGCTTCTTCATAGGGAAGGGGTGAACCCTCAGTTATCCCCCTGTAGTTGTGCCCCCAGTAGCTGTGCCCTCAGTTGATTTGCGCCCAGTAGCTGTTCCCCCTGTACCAGTGCCCCCAGTAGATCTGCCCCCAGTAGCTGTGCCTCGTGTAGTTGTGCCCCCTGTAGATCTGCCCCAAGTAGCTGTGCATCTTGTAGCTGTGCCCCCTGTAGCCGCTTTGAAACCCTAAACAAAAAAAATACACCATACTTACCAGCCTCGCTCCTGCTTCTGGATAGCTGCTGCCTCCGGGCGCCGGCTCCTCTCTATGGGAGAGACGTCATGACATCTCTCCCATAGCAACGCCGCACTGACACTAGAGTCAATTTTGACCTCTAGCGTCAGTTAGCGACGCCGGCTGCAGCGGGCACACACCGCGCTCGCTGCAGCCAGGGGAGCGGGGAGAGAGGGAGGTAATACTTCTATTCACTGCACGTTATGGAGCTGGCAGGGTGACTGGGAGCGCTAATGTATTGTAATACAGCTATATCACTGCACGTATGGAGCTGGCAGGGTGACCAGGAGCACTGATGTGATGTAACACTGCTATATCACTGCACGTATGGAGTTGGCAGGGTGACCGGGAGCGCTGATATGATGTAACACTGCTATCTCACTGCACGTATGGAGTTGGCAGGGTGACCGGGAGCGCTGATATGATGTAACACTGTTATCTCACTGCACATATGGTGCTGGCAGGGTGATCAGGACTGCTGATGCGATGTAACACTGCTATATCACTGCACGTATGGAGCTGGCAGAGTGACCAGGTGACCTATTTGATCCTTATTTCTGTGTAAGGGTATCCTTATGTCTATCCCATTCATGTTTATATTGCTCTACTGTCTTAGCCTCTACCACCTCTGATGGGAGGCTATTCCACTTATCCACTACCCTTTCTGTGAAGTAATTTTTCCTCAAATTTCCCCTGAACCTCCCTCCCTCCCTCCAGTGTCAGTGCATGTCCTCGTGTCCTATTACTTCTCTTCATTTGGAGAATGTTTCGCTTTTGGATCTTGTTTTACCCCTGATATATGTGACAATCTCTATCATGTCCCCCCTTTCCCTTCTCTGCTCCACACTGCACATAGGGGGTCATTCCGAGTTGATCGCTCGCTGGCAACTTTTTTCAGATAGTCGCCGCCTATGGGGGAGTGTATTTTAGCTTTGCAAGTGTGCGAACACTTTTGCAGCCGACGGCACAAAAACTTTTTTCTTTTTTTTCAGTTTCTGAGTAGCTCTGGACTTACTCAGCCGCTGCGATCACTTCAGTCTTTTTGGTCCCGAAATTGACGTCAGACACCCGCCCTGCAAACGCTTGGACACGGCTGCATTTTTCCAAACATTCCCAGAAAACGGTCCGTTAACACCCACAAACGCCCTCTTTCTGTCAAATCACCTTACGTTCCACTGTGCGAATGGATTCTTCGTTAAATCCATCACCGATCCTCTTTGTACCCGTACGACCCGCCTGCGCGTTGCGGTGCTTATGCATGCGCAGTTTTGCCGAGATTTAACCTTATCGCAGTACTGCAAAAAGTTGCTAGCGAGCGATCAACTCGGAATGACCCCCATAGTGAGATGTTTTAGTCTTTCTGGGTATGTTGTGTGATGTAGGCCATGCACCATACTAGTTGCCCTTCTTTGTACAGTCTCTAATGTAATAATATCCTTCTGAAGATATGTCCTCCAGAACTAGACACAGTATTCTAGATGATACCGCACCAGTGACCTATACAGTGGCATTATTACTTCTCTCTGCTGCTGATTCCTCTCCCTATGCACCAAGCATATGACTAGCCTTCCTCATTGCTGTGTTACATTGCTTACAGTGAAATGGATTGTAACTGCGCCTGTCAGGCAATGAATATATGGATGTGCTTGAAAGACTTGTAAAAGAGAAAAAAATAAATGATTTACTAAGTTCGTTATAGACAGACAATAATTCTAGATGTCACAAATCACATAACAACAATCACAGTTGGCTCTTGATAAAAGAAATAGGGAAATTTCAATAGAAAGAATTGAATGAGAAAAAGAAATGCTGGTACTTGCAGTGTCCCTAATAAAGGGAGTGTGATTAGTCTTATGTCCACTAGAGGATGGCGCCCCACCTCTCTGTGTATGAAGTGTCTTGTGTAATGAAGGGAGCGCCTTAATAGTTCCAAAACGTGTTACGGTCTCTATTGGTCCGACACTCAGGTGGTGGAGGGGGGTGGTGGTGTAAACAGAAGCCCGGTGACGATGGTAAATACCTCCAATGATTGTAAGGGGTGCCCCTATGTTGTACTATGGGCGTGGGGACTGTTAGCAGAGGTTCAGATATAAGAACTCCGGACACACTGTCCTCACCGGGGTCCATGTATGATCAGTATGACGCTCCGTTACAAGCGCCCTAATGATCCCCAGAATTCCCGGTCAAGATGGGGTCTTTATCAAGATGGCCGTTACAGACTCCCTGACAAAGACCCCAATGGGTGGATACGCGTAGGAGAACCAGCCTCTGCATGCAAGCAGAATCACCACTAATCAGAGCTCTATCCAAACTTATTTCAGGTTCCCTCCGAAACACCGGTGTACGAGGAGAGCGCGGAGCCGCAGCAGCGGCGACCACATGATAAGAAGCCTTAACCAGAAGCCACCAGGAAACAGCAGCAGCTGTAGGAGACGCGAGGAGAACAGAAGCAGGTGGACGCTGAGACACACAGAGCTTAGGAACAGGTAAGACTCCGTAAGGAGAGGAGACAATCCTGGCGGACCGTCCTTCACAGGCCTCGAAGCTGTTGACTCCCCCCTCCCCCCCCCTCCCCCTCCCCCTCTCCTCTCCTAATACTGGCACTGAATCCTGGGGATCATTAGGGCGCTTGTCACGCAGTGTCATCTTGATCATACCCGGACCCCGGTGAGGACAGTGTGTCCGGAGTTCTTATATCTGAACCGCTGCTAACAGTCCCCCCACCCATAGAGGCAGCCCTTACAATCATTGGAGGTATTTACCATCGTCACCCGGCTTCTGTTTACCCCCCCCCCTTTTACCCCCCCCCCCACCACCACCTGAGTGCCGGACCAATAGAGACCGTAACACGTTTTGGGACTATTTAGGGGCGCCCTTCATTACACAAGACACTTCATACACAGAGAGGTGGGACGCCATCCTCTAGTGGACATAAGACTAATCACACTCCCTCTATAGGGACACTACAAATAAAGTTCTCATTTAGTTCTTTCTATTGCAATTTCCCTATTTCTTTTCTCAAGAGCCAACTGTGATTGTTATGTGATTTGTGACATCTAGAATTGTCTGTCAATAACGAACTTAGTAAATATTTTTTTTTCCCTCTCTTACAAGTCTTTCAAGCACATCCATATATTCATTGCCTGACAGGCGCAGTTACAATCCATTTCACGGTTAGTATTTTATAGGCAGGTTTTGGGGAAGCCCCATCTTACAATCTTGCTGCCCACAACAATATGCCCGTATCGGTGAGCGCGAAGTGAAATCTTCTAGTCAAATTAGTTACGTTGCTTACCTGCCTTTATGTCACCTGAGATAGTGACTCCTAGATCCCTTTCCTCCTCAGTAGTTCCCAGTATAGTGCCATTAATACTATATTTAGCCTTTGTTACCTGAGATAGTGACTCCTAGATCCCTTTCCTCCTCAGTAGTTCCCAGTATAGTGCCATTAATACTATATTTAGCCTTTGTTACCTGAGATAGTGACTCCTAGATCCCTTTCCTCCTCAGTAGTTCCCAGTATAATGCTATTAATACTATATTTAGCCTTTGGATATTTGAGACCCCAAGTGCATGATTTTGCATTTTTTTGGCATTAAACTGTAATTGAGGTGGTAATGGAGAGAGGATGAGATGAGGTGGTGTGGTGTGGGGTAAATGGGATTGGAGCAGTAGTAGAAGGGAATTGGGCTCTGTAACTTCAGGGAAGGGTAATGGAGGAACTAGAGAATGGGTCTTGGATTTTATGAAAGATGAATAAGGGAAATTGAGACAGCGGACATAGGTGGTAAGAGTGGAGCCATGGGAGTATCAGAGGGAGTACATTGGGGTAATAGAGTAAGGCGGATGATGGTTTCCTTAGGGTGGGGAGAGGTGTCTGGAACAGGAATGGAGGTAATAAAGGATGAAGAGATAATAGAAGGATGGGAGGTGTAGTGGAGTGGTAGAGGGTAATTACACATTGAGGTTAGTACAGGGGACAGAAGTGTAAAAGTAATGAAAGTTGGGGTAATAGAGGGTGGGTGGATGAAGGAGGCAAACTGGCGATAATGGAGGGTGAGGTGATTGGTAGTGGGGTTGTTAGAAGGAGGGGAATGGGGGTGATTGCGGGTGGAAGGGAGAGCTGTCTGGGTACAATAGGTGGTCTGAAATGATAAGGGAGGAGAATGAGCGAACTAGAGTAGGGGGCTGTGGCCTTAGTGAAAATGGAGGGAAGTTAGCGGAACTGGAGCACCAGGATGGTGAGAGTTGTACAGGGCAACAGTGCATGCTGGTGCTATATAACTGCATTGGGGGTCTGGGCATGTGGCCCCTCTATCTCAATTAGTTGTGGGGGAGGGTTGTTCTGCTGAATAGTGGGTGCACTGTCCGTGTCCATCTGAAAAGCCCCAGCAATTCTGTGATATATGTATTACCTCTTCCATACTATGTCCATGCTGCTCTCTGTGGGGCTTATATGATGTGATGTCCTGACGGCTGGTGTCTTTCTTCCAGGCATGCAGATGAAGAGCTCAGAGTGGAAGCAATGCAAGTCTAATGCTCAGGTGTGGAGAACCGGGGGTATGGAGGCATCCCAGTGGAAAGTAAAGGGATCGGTGACTGACCAGTTCCATCCAGAAGATTGGGACCATCCACTATCTGGGTGTGTAGGCTTGTCCATTACTCTGTATCTTCCTGTCCTTCATACCTCCCTCTCTGCAGGCTTTTCCCTCTTCAGATTGGCTGCTTTATGTCATTATAGAGGTGTTCTCCGTAGCACCATAGATGCTGTGACCGTGTTATAGCATAAATCAGGGGGAATGCTTCAGTTACCTGCTTATTCCAGTTACCAAATTCTCCAATATGTGTTCATGAGAATACACCTACACCACCCTGACATGTGTCCCACGTACCTGTATATCCTGCACGGTGCTGTCCACAGTGCGTTACCTGTAATCCCAGCAATCTCCCATATCATTGTACCGTGCCCCTCACATACACAAGGCTCCAATATGTGTCAGTGAGAATACACCTGTACCCAGGGCCGTAACTAGGTGTGTGCTCCGCACATAGCGCTGCAGGGTAGGGGGCGCTGTTGACAGCACTTGTCAATTATAAATGATCTAATTAATTTCACTTGCAGTTTCCTCCCTTTTTAAAGCCCAGCATCTACTGACCGCCTCCGTCTCCTATCCCCACCCCTATTGTCGCTAATACCTATACAGCATTTATGGACTTAACTTGAGAGCTCCTTGTTGTTCAGTCGCACTGTCCTTCATTACATTTCAGGATGCTGATGTGCCCAGGATACAAACCCATTGCCTATGACATTGCAGTCGGACACACTATTCATTGAGCTATCTGCCCTTGCATAGAAAGCTAGAGAATTCCAAGCTGGAGAGTTCTAACCATTTGAAGTTTACCTTGTACTTTTTGTAAAGGGGTGATAAGAGTTACCTGTAATCCCAGCAATCGCCCATATCATTGTACCGGGTTCACTACGATATGCCGGCGGTCGGGCTCCCGGCGCCCAGCATACCGGCGCCGGGAGCCCGACGGCCGGCTTACCGACAGTGTGGCGAGTGCAAATGAGCCCCTTGCGCGCTCACCACGCTACGGGCACGGTGGCGCTCTACGCGCGCCACACTATTTTATTCTCCCTCCAGGGGGGTCATGGACCCCCACCAGGAAGAATAAGTGTCAGTATGCCGGCTGTCGGGAACCCGGCGCCGGTATACTGTGCGCCGGGATCCCGACAGCCGGCATACTGAAGACCACCCCATTGTACCATGCCCCTCACATACCCATCACCCTGTCACCTTACCAGAATCCTGTATTTATACCCAAATAACATAGTGGCAATTGGAGCCTATACCAGCATACATGGTAGTAACAGTCACAAAGCATAAACACGATTGTAGTTGTTATTTTAGTTTATTGTTGTTATATTATAGTTGTATATAGATGTTATAAGTTGTTATATTATAGTTGTATTTAGATGTTGTTATAGTACAATATAGTATAGTACAACTTATAGATGTTATTCTTTGATGTTAAACAGTTGGTATATGAGGATGGTAAATAATAAGTCCGTTGTTACTTACATCTGGAAGATGGTGAGCTGATGTAATTATCTCGCTGTAAGCGGGTTAGTCAGATCTCTTTGGTTTTCTGCCCAGCTTTGCTTTTATCCACTGGAAGACATTTCTCTTGGATGTTTTCTCTGTGCTGTGGGCATTCTCAGTGTCTTCCTTCTTACATCTCCTCCCCAGCTTGCTCTGTATCCAGGTCCTGACATTGTATTTGGCCTTATAATTTATAGCACCAGTGGTGGTTTTGTCAGGAGTGTGGCAGGCGCTTGTGCGCGGCTCGGCCTCTTGTATAATAGTGAGGCCGGGATGTCTTTTCTCACCTGGAGATGTTTTCTGGGTGGTGGTGTAAGGACATTCATGGCAGATGTTTGTATGTGTCTCGGCCACTTTCATGAGATTAAGGCTGGAAGGCCTTCTCCAACCTAGAGACGTTTTCTGGGTGGTGTTGTCCAGAACGTCATGCCAATCATTTATTTGTGGCTCAGTGTCTTTTATGTGAGTGAGGCCGGGAGGTCTTTTCTTGGCTGGAGATGTTCTCTTGTTGGTGTTTTTCAGCCATCCATCCCACACATAAAATTTCACCTTAGGGTAGTAATAATCTGCCTCAATGATGTCTTCCTCATCGCTGTCATCGAGTATGATAACAGTGTCAAGGGTCTCAGTATTGCAGATGTCTTCTTCTGCACTGGTGTCATCTGTATCCCCATCAGGTGTATCTGCCTCTCTGCCATCATCCTCATCATCACCAGTATAGACGGTTGGATAATAATAACTATCGGAGCACGTCTCACTGGTGACATCATCCTCTTCTTCCTCCTCCTCCTCTTCCTCCCCATTGTAGTATACTACTTTTGGGGCATCTTCCATTTCAGCACTGACATACGATGTTACAATTGTGCCGAACGTCACAGCGTGGTAAGTGACCATTTGTAAGTAAATGTCATCGTTCATGTCCGCCTCTTTTATTAGAGTGAGGCCGGGCGGTCTCCTCTCACCTAGAGACATCTTCAGTCTCAGGCTGATAATTCGCTATATTGAATTTCTCTCTCTCTTCAAAGCTCCTTCACCAAGCAACTCGTATTGAGAAGTGAGGTTCCAGAGGCAGCAGCAGCCGATTATACCGTGTTTGTGATGTCACAGTGTACTGGCTGAGTGACATCATCACCAGCCATCAGCACCAGCCTGGAGAAATGTCCAGCTTGTTTATTTCATCAGTCCATACAGGTGCAGGTATCCGTGTTGATGCACAATTACATACAACCTTCCTGCATCATATCCTTCTGGGAGATTCAAAAAAAAAAAAACCACATAAACCAAGTTTTAAGAACAATTAAGTATATATATATATATCTATCACACACACACACACACTTCATGAGTGTCCTGGTTTAAAGAGTTGTATGGTGTCCTATACATACAGTAGATATATGTGTGTGTGTATCTATCTATCTATCTATCTATCATATATATATATATATATATATATATATATATATATATATATATATATACATATATATATATATATATATATATATACATATACACTCTCTTTAAACCAGCACACTCATGAAAATATATATATATATATATATATGCACTTGCTTTGAACCATTTGTGTACTGAGCCTTTAGCCCTTAACTGTCACTTTTTCCCCCAAAAAGACGCTCAGAGATTGTCGGGTTTTTATGAGTGAATTAGGTGTAAAACATGAAGTTTCTCTTCCCTGCAGCTGCTAACACTGTCTGTCTGACTGGTCGCATCCGGTGCCTCCAGGTCAGATAAAGCACTTGATGGTGTGGTCGCATATGATGCCACCATGCCAGGCAAGTGGTTAATAGCTGGTTTCTAGGGTTTCCCTTTCCATATAATGTTCTCCATCATAATATCTGTCCTTTCATTTCCTGTACATCACTTGTAACTCTACAAGCCCTCAAAAATTGAGAGTGGGCAGACCCGGATTAACAATGGGGCGGATGGATCTGCAGCTCCAGGCCCCCCATTGAAAATAGGCCCACAGCAAACTGACAGCGTTGACACGAAAAAAACTGCCAGCAGCCTCCTCTCTCCCATGCCTCCGCCTCCAGCACTGTCACCTGACATATCATGGTGCCGTGCAGGCAGTCTGCTGGCTGCCCGTCCTCCAGTCTCTCCTTCACTGGGGGTCCTGCTGCCACTTCGCTAAGCTCCGCCCCCAGACTGTACGGGTAGCTGCTGCTGCAGGAAGCTTGGCAAGTGTTTTCTTGATTAATGTGTGTATACTGTTTGTGTGGTGTGTGTACTGAATGTGTGTGTACTGTATGTATATGTGGTGGTGTGTACTGTGTGTGGTGTGGGTACTATGTGTACTATGTAGTGGTGGGTGTGTGTATAGTGTGTGCATGTATATATGTGGTGGTGTGTGTACTGTGTGTGCGTGTGTTTATATATGTGGTGGTGGGAGTGTGGGTATATGTGGTGGTTGATGTGTGTACTTTGTGTGTGTAGTGTGTACTGTGTGCGTAAAGTGTATACTGTGTATATCTGGTGGAGGGGGTGTTTGTGTGTACTTTGTGTGTGTATATGTGGTGGTGGAGATGTGTGTGTGTATATGTGGTGGTGAGGGTGTGTGTGTATATGTGATGGTGGGGATTTGTGTGTGTATATGTGGTGGTGGGGGCATGTGTGTATATATGTGCTGGTGTGTGTATATATGTGGGGGTATACAGTGTGTGTAGTTTGTATTGTGTGTGTATATATGTGGTGATGGAGGTTTGTGTGTATATGCTATGTTTGGGAGGGCTGCACTAATACCTATTTGTTATATGAGTAGCAGCTGAGGAGGGAAGGGGTTCCACTAGCCCTTAGAAATTGGATACTTAGCATATATAACTCCCAGGGTTTATCCTAAATGAATAATATCACATATTCAGTCTACTTTTAAAATCTGGTATAATCCAATTTATTATGTTTTAAAGCATAAAAACACAATATTATTTACAGTTTACATGGTTTATATAATGCTGGTGGTCCTAATACCGGTATACATAGACAGTACATGACAAAAAACAAGAAACATTTAAAATCATACTTGCCTACTCTCCCGGAATGGCTTGGAGGCCCCAGAAAATCGAGTGACCGTCCCCCCATACATCCTAAGGAATACATTTTTCCCTCTTTTTACCAGTTGGGAGGCTCCCTATCACTCGCTGCTCAGAGCAGAGCAGTGGTGACCAGACACTATACGCATGCCCACAGCGTCTATTCCAGTGTGGCAGAGGGACTGGGGGCATGGCCAGCAGCTCACAGAGCACTAACCATGCCCCCACTATGACGGAAATTGAAGGTGTGGCTTGCGATTGAGTCATCCACGCGAAACCACGCCCCCTTTCTCCCCTGCTTCAGGAATCCAAATGTTGGGAGGTATGATGTGGTGGTGTGTGAGTTCGTCTGTACTTTGTGTGTGTACTTCATGTGTACTGTGTGTGTGTGTATGTGTGGTGGTGGTGGAGGTGTGTGTGTACTTCATGTGTGTGTAGATGTGGTGGTATGTGTACTTTGTGTGTGTGTACTGAGTGTGTATATGTAGTGGTGGGGGTGGGTGTACTTTTATATGTGTACTGTGTGTCTATACCAGAGGTTCCCAAACGCTGTCCTCAAGGCACCCCAACAGTCCAGGTTTTAGGTATAGCCATGGCTCAGCACAGATGGTTAAATCAAATTGACTAAGGTGCTAATTAGGTCACCTGTGGCCAAGCATGGATACATTTAAAACCAGGACCATTGGGGTGCCTTGAGGACTGCGTTTGGGAACCTCTGGTCTATACTGTATGTGGTGGGTGGGTGTACTTTATGTGTCTAGTGTGAGTACATATGAGTGGGTGGACTTTGTGTGTGTGTACTGTGTGCGTGTATATGTGGTTGTGTGGGGAGGTAAATGAGTTAGTGGGTACTGGGATGTTGAAATTCATCAATGAATGGCTTATGAGTGCTAGGTGGGGGTAGTTAATGGGTGCTGCTGTGTGTTGTAAGGGGTGCTGCTGTGTGTGTGTAGTATCGGGTGCTGCCGTGTGAGTGTAGTAAGGGGTGCTGCTGTGTGTGATTGTAGTAAGGGGTTGTGCCATGTGTGTGTAGTAAGGGGTGCTGCGGAGTGAGTGTGATAATGGGTTCTGTGGTGTGAGTTTGGTATCGGGTGCAAGTGTGCGTAGTAAGGGGTGCTGCCGTGTGTGTGTAGTATGGGGTGCTGCTGTGTGTGTCTGTAGTATGAGGTGCTGTTGTGTGAGTGCAGTAAGGAGTTCTGCTATGTGAGTATAGTAAGGGGTTCTGCCATGTAATTGTAGTAAGGGCTGCTGCTGCTGTGTGTGTAGTAAGGGCTGCTGCGGAGCGAGTGTGGTAATATATTCTGTGGTGTGAATGTGGTATCGGGTGCAAATGTGTGTGTAGTAAGGGGTTCTGCCGTGTGTGTGTAGTAACGGGTGCTGCGGTGAGAGTGTAGTAACAGGTTTTGCGGTGAGAGTATAGTAACAGGTGCTGCGGTGAGTGTGTAATAGTGGGTGCTACAGGTCATGCCCCGCCACATCACTAGTCACATCCTCGGCAGTCATATATAATAGGTCCTTTGTAAATTTCAGCTCCAGGCCCATGTGGAACTTAATATGGCACTGCTGTTCGTCCAGCTCAGGGGATCCTGCCAGTGGTGGTTTTAGGTGCGGGCTATCAGGGCGGGCACCCGAGACGCTGCAGCCTGAGGCCGCAGTCATTCCGCCAGAGCCATCAGCACCCATCTGCTGCCTGCACCAAAATGTCCCTAGTCACTTCCTGCTCCGGCCGGCCGCCTACCATCCTGGCCACTTCACGCTGGCCGTACCCCACCGTGGAAGTATAACAAGAACATAGAGCTGGAGGACCACAGGTGCCAAATGGTGAGTGACGACTTGCTGGTGCAATTTGTATAAGGCGCTACCTGGCGCAATGTGTATAATGGGCTACTTGGCGCACTGTGTATAATGGGCTACCTGGCGCACTGTGTATAACGGGCTACCTGGCGCAATGTGTATAAGGGGCTACCTGGCGCAATGTGTATAAGGGGCTACCTGGCGCAATGTGTATAAGGGGCTACCTGGCGCAATGTGTATAAGGGGCTACCTGGTGCAATGTGTATAAGGGGCTACCTGGTGCAATGTGTATAAGGGGCTACCTGGCGCAATGTGTATAAGGGGCTACCTGGTGCAATGTGTATAAGGGGCTACCTGGCGCAATGTGTATAAGGGGCTACCTGGCGCAATGTGTATAATGTGCTACCTGGTGCAATGGGTATAATGTGCTACCTGGTGCAAATGTGTATAATGGGCTACTTGTGCAATGTGTATAAGGGGCTACCTGGTGCAGTTTGTATAACATGCTCTACCTAGTGCAACGTGTATAAAAGGGGCTCTACCTGGCATATTGTGTATAAGGGGCTCTACCTAGCGTGTATAAGGGGTACTACTGTGTGGTGTAATGTGACTGATGGAGACTACGGTGTGGTATAATGTGAATTGGTACTATTATGTGGCCATGCCCCTTCCCCAATGAAGCCCCTCCCCTACATTATTTGCTCACGTCATCAGCGAGCACTGTCCCTGTTTTAAATGGGGAAAAGTGGGGCACCAAAGGAATCGTACACCCTGGGTGCCATAAGGTCTAGAACCAGCCCTGGATCCTGCCCCCCTCAGCAAACCCCGCCTCCACTGGGGCTGCTTACAGAGGTTTCCTCAGCTGGTTTTCCATCCCAATCTGCCCTTGGCAGCAGTCAAGCTTAGCTTCTGGAAGACAGCCCGGGAGATCGTGACTGAGTTATCTGGCTGGTGCTGATTGCTAAGTAAAGCCGGGATAAATAGCTGCTGCACAGACAGAGGTTGGTGCACGCCGTGAGGCATGGCTTCTTCATAGGGAAGGGGTGAACCCTCAGTTATCCCCCTGTAGTTGTGTCCCCAGCAGCTGTGCCACCAGTTAATTTGCCCCCTGTAGTTGTGCCCCCAGTAGCTGTGCCCTCAGTTGATTTGCCCCCAGTAGCTGTGCCTCGTGTAGTTGTGCCCCCTGTAGATCTGCCCCAAGTAGCTGTGCCTCTTGTAGCTGTGCCCCCTGTAGCCGCTTTGAAACCCTAAACAAAATAAATACACCATACTTACCAGCCTCGCTCCTGCTTCTGGACAGCTGCTGCCGCTGCCTCCGGGCGCCGGCTCCTCTCTATGGGAGAGACGTCATGACATCTCTCCCATAGCAGCGCCGCACTGACACTAGGGTCAATTTTGACCTCTAGCGTCAGTTAGCGACGCCGGCTGCAGCGGGCACACACCGCGCTCGCTGCAGCCAGGGGAGCGGAGAGAGAGGGAGGTAATACTTCTATTCACTGCACGTTATGGAGCTGGCAGGGTGACTGGGAGCGCTAATGTATTGTAATACAGCTATATCACTGCATGTGTGGAGCTGGTAGGGTGACCAGGAGAGCTGATGTGATGTAATACGGCTATATCACTGCACGTATGGAGCTGGCTGGGTGACCAGGAGCACTGATGTGATGTAATACGGCTATATCACTGCACGTATGGAGCTGGCTGGGTGAACGGGAGCGCTGATGTGATGTAACTATGCTATATCACTGAACGTATGGAGTTGGCAGGGTGACCGGGAGCGCTGATATGATGTAACACTGCTATATCACTGCACGTATGGAGCTGGCAGGGTGACCAGGAGCACTGATGTGATGTAACGCTGCTATATCACTGCACGTATGGAGTTGGCAGGGTGACCGGGAGCGCTGATATTATGTAACACTGCTATATCACTGCACGTATGGAGTTGGCAGGGTGACCGGGAGCGCTGATATGATGTAACACTGTTATCTCACTGCACATATGGTGCTGGCAGGGTGATCGGGACTGCTGATGCGATGTAACACTGCTATATCACTGCACGTATGGAGCTGGCAGGGTGACCAGGTGACCTATTTGATCCTTATTTCTGTGTAAGGGTATCCTTATGTCTATCCCATTCATGTTTATATTGCTCTACTGTCTTAGCCTCTACCACCTCTGATGGGAGGCTATTCCACTTATCCACTACCCTTTCTGTGAAGTCATTTTTCCTCAAATTTCCCCTGAACCTCCCTCCCTCCAGTGTCAGTGCATGTCCTCGTGTCCTAACTTCTCTTCATTTGGAGAATGTTTCCCTTTTGGATCTTGTTTTACCCCTGATATATGTGACAATCTCTATCATGTCCCCCCTTTCCCTTCTCTGCTCCACACTGCACATAGGGGGTCATTCCGAGTTGATCGCTCGCTGGCAACTTTTTTCAGATAGTCGCCGCCTATGGGGGAGTGTATTTTAGCTTTGCAAGTGTGCGAACACTTTTGCAGCCGACGGCACAAAAACTTTTTTTTTTTTTTTCAGTTTCTGAGTAGCTCTGGACTTACTCAGCCGCTGCGATCACTTCAGTCTTTTTGGTCCCGAAATTGACGTCAGACACCCGCCCTGCAAACGCTTGGACACGGCTGCATTTTTCCAAACATTCCCAGAAAACGGTCCGTTAACACCCACAAACGCCCTCTTTCTGTCAAATCACCTTACGTTCCACTGTGCGAATGGATTCTTCGTTAAATCCATCACCCATCACCGATCCTCTTTGTACCCGTACGACCCGCCTGCGCGTTGCGGTGCTTATGCATGCGCAGTTTTGCCGAGATTTAACCTTATCGCAGTACTGCAAAAAGTTGCTAGCGAGCGATCAACTCGGAATGACCCCCATAGTGAGATGTTTTAGTCTTTCTGGGTATGTTGTGTGATGTAGGCCATGCACCATACTAGTTGCCCTTCTTTGTACAGTCTCTAATGTAATAATATCCTTCTGAAGATATGTCCTCCAGAACTAGACACAGTATTCTAGATGATACCGCACCAGTGACCTATACAGTGGCATTATTACTTCTCTCTGCTGCTGATTCCTCTCCCTATGCACCAAGCATATGACTAGCCTTCCTCATTGCTGTGTTACATTGCTTACAGTGAAATGGATTGTAACTGCGCCTGTCAGGCAATGAATATATGGATGTGCTTGAAAGACTTGTAAAAGAGAAAAAATAAATGATTTACTAAGTTCGTTATAGACAGACAATAATTCTAGATGTCACAAATCGCATAACAACAATCACAGTTGGCTCTTGATAAAAGAAATAGGGAAATTTCAATAGAAAGAATTGAATGAGAAAAAGAAATGCTGGTACTTGCAGTGTCCCTAATAAAGGGAGTGTGATTAGTCTTATGTCCACTAGAGGATGGCGCCCCACCTCTCTGTGTATGAAGTGTCTTGTGTAATGAAGGGAGCGCCTTAATAGTTCCAAAACGTGTTACGGTCTCTATTGGTCCGACACTCAGGTGGTGGAGGGGGGGCGGGGGTGGTGGTGGTGTAAACAGAAGCCCGGTGACGATGGTAAATACCTCCAATGATTGTAAGGGGTGCCCCTATGTTGTACTATGGGCGTGGGGACTGTTAGCAGAGGTTCAGATATAAGAACTCCGGACACACTGTCCTCACCGGGGTCCATGTATGATCAGTATGACGCTCCGTTACAAGCGCCCTAATGATTCCCAGAATTCCCGGTCAAGATGGGGTCTTTATCAAGATGGCCGTTACAGACTCCCTGACAAAGACCCCAATGGGTGGATACGCGTAGGAGAACCAGCCCCTGCATGTGTTATGATTCCAGTACTCCTGACCGGAGGAGATCTCATGGCAATGGTCAGAGTACTGGAAGGGAATGCTGGTTATGGGAGCGGGAATGGAAAATAGCCCCTGGCGCCCTAACTCCGTTGTCTCGCCCGTGCTGTCAGAAATCCCCTGCGAGACTATGGTTGCTTGAGCCCATGGCAGCCGCGTTTGAAGGGCGGATTAAGTCTGCCCAACTCCGATGCCCCCTCAGGTCTTAATGGGAGACAAAGGGAAATCCGAGACAGGGTGATAACAAGGGGCCCTCTGACTAAACAACCAGGCCAGGGGCTACAAGCTAACTGACAAAACATAAAGTATGTGCGGAAACCCGCCAGGGAAAAGAACAACCAAAATCCACTTGTCCAATACTCCTACCCGGCACCGCCGGATACCAGAGTGGACCTGTGGAAGCGGAACCCTCCGCAAAATGCACCAAAACATAAATAATAAATAATAAAGCGGACAAGCCGCAACACACGGCAAGGCCGTGACTCACGAACACCACTGGATGTTATAAGGTGATTAGTCAGGACTCCAGGAATTAGATGACAAACTTCCGAGTTCAGAGCTTCCAATACTGGAATGACCGGATACAGCAAGACTGGAACAGACTCTCAGCAAACAGAGACAGCATGCAGGAAGCTATTACCGGCGTCTGTGAGAAGCCCTGGGAGTGTATTTAACAAGGAGTCCTCCAATCAGCTGCCAAAAGGCTGATTAGAATAAATGCCGTGCAGCTGCCTTGCTGCCCGGCCAGAGAGCAGGAGAAAACATTAACCCTTAAAGCCTAGCAATGGGGAACACGGTCCGCCAGTGGCGTCCCCGTTGCTAGGGTCCGTGCGGCTCAGCGTGCCCGGCGTCCAGCGTTGCCAGGGAGCCGGCGGCTGTTCGCGTACGGCGTCCCTGGTTGCTAGGCGCCGGGCCGCACCGACGAGCGGACCCCGGCGCCTAACAGTACCCCCCCCCTTGAGGAGGGGTCAAGGAACCCCTAAAGCCAGGCTTCCAAGGAAACTCCCGAAAAAATGCCCTCTTGAGCCTTGGGGCATGAAGATCCTTATCCAGGACCCAGGACCTTTCCTCTGGACCATAACCTCTCCAGTGAACCAGAAAATAGAGCCGGCCCCTGGACAACTTGGAATCGAGAACCTTCTCCACCAGGAACTCCTGTTGCCCCTGTACATCCCCTGGAGATCTTCCCTGAGAGATCTTCCAAGGAAATTTATTGGAAGAAATGTATGGCTTCAACAGGGAGCAATGAAACGTATTACCAATCCGAAGAGATTTTGGTAAACGTAACCGGAAAGCAACTGGGTTAACTTTTTTAATGATATGAAATGGTCCAATAAATTTGGGTCCCAACCTAGCTGAAGATTGTCGAAGTCTAATGTTACGAGTCGACAACCATACCCTATCTCCCACCTTAAAACTGCAAGGACGTCGGAGCCGGTCAGAAAATTTTTTCTCTCGAAAGGCCGCTTTTCTGAGAGCAAGGTGCACTTTTTTCCAAATGGCTCTGAGATGGGAGGTTAAGGTTAGCGAGGAAACTGAGGAATGTTGAAAAAAAGAATTAGCTCTGGGGTGAAAACCAAAAACTGAAAAGAATGGAGACACGTTGGTGGAGGAATGACAAGAATTATTGTAAGCAAACTCCGCCAATGGAAGAAACTCGGACCAATCATTCTGGAGTTTAGCTGAATACAAACGCAAATACTGTTTCAATGATTGGTTAACTCGCTCGGTTTGCCCGTTGGACTGTGGGTGGTAACCAGATGTTAATGATAATCTCATCTTTAATGAAGCACAGAAACACTTCCAGAATTGTGCAATGAATTGTGGACCCCGATCAGAAACAATATCAGTGGGCAACCCATGAAGTCTGAAAACATGGCGGAGAAACAACACTGCCAATCCTTGGGCAGATGGCAGTCGGGGAAGGGCAATGAAATGAGCCATCTTGCTAAAACGGTCTACTACCACCCAAATGACTCTGCACCCAGCTGAAAGGGGAAGGTCCACCACAAAATCCATGGAAATATGAGACCATGGCCTGAGAGGGACATTCAAGGGCATAAGTTGCCCGATAGGCAAGGAACGGGGAACCTTATGCTGTGCACAAACCTGACATGAAGAAACAAACTCCTTAACGTCTTTAGAAAGACCAGGCCACCATACTGAGCGGGAGACTAACTCCAATGTCTTAGAGATCCCCGGATGCCCGGAAACTTTGTTATCATGGAACTCAGTCAAAACAGTTGCTCTCAAGAACTCAGGGACGTAAAAAGACGACCAGCAGGAGTATTTCCAGGAGCTTGGTGTTGAAGCTGTTTTAACTGGATAAATAAATCTTGTGTGAGGCCTGCCCAAATGACTGAAGATGGAAGTATGGGAGTAACAGGACTGTTATCATGAACCGGAAGAAAACTGCGTGACAGAGCATCTGCCTTGGTATTCTTGGAACCTGGCCTGAAAGTTATAATAAATTTGAAACGAGTAAAGAACAAAGCCCAACGAGCCTGCCGGGCATTCAGCCGCTTAGCTGATTCGATGTATTGCAGATTCTTATGGTCAGTCAATACTGAAATGGTATGTGTTGCTCCCTCAAGCCAATGCCTCCACTCCTCGAAAGCCCATTTAATAGCCAGTAACTCCCGGTTACCAACATCGTAGTTGGATTCAGCGGATGAGAATTTCCTGGACATAAAGGCACAAGGATGTAGTTCCAGAGTGTCCGGATCCTTCTGAGATAGGATAGCCCCCACTCCAACCTCCGAGGCATCAACCTCAACAATGAAGGGCAATTCTGGGTTGGGATGTCTGAGGACTGGAGCTGAGACAAAAGCTTGTTTCAAGGCCTGAAAGGATAACTCGGCTTCATGTGACCAGTTGGTAGGATCCGCTCCCTTCTTAGTCAGTGCAACAATGGGAGCAACCAGGTCGGAAAAAGAATGAATAAATTTTCTATAATAATTCGCAAACCCTAAAAAGCGCTGAATTGCTTTTAAGTTGGTGGGTTGCGCCCAGCTAAGGATGGCTTGGAGCTTCTTAGGTTCCATGCAGAATCCCCGAGGGGAAATAATGTACCCTAAAAAGGATACCTCCGTGACATGAAACTCGCACTTCTCCAGCTTGGCATATAGATGATTTTCACGTAATTTTTGAAGAACCTGACGCACCTGGGTAACATGTTGTTCAATTGATTCAGAATAGATCAGGATGTCGTCTAAGTAAACGACCACGAATCTTCCTAGAAAATCACGGAGCACATCGTTAATGAGATCCTGGAATACTGCCGGAGCGTTAGACAAGCCGAACGGCATCATCAGATACTCGTAGTGACCCGACTGAGTACTGAAAGCCGTCTTCCACTCATCTCCCGACTTGATTCGGATGAGGTTATACGCTCCCCTCAGGTCAATTTTAGAAAAAATCACAGCCGAACGCAGCTGATCAAAGAGGACAGAAATCAGCGGCAGAGGGTAAGTATTTTTAACTGAGATCTTATTCAGGGCTCTAAAGTCAATGCAAGGTCTGAGTGATCCGTCTTTTTTCTCCACAAAGAAGAAGCCTGCACTTAAAGGGGATTTAGATGGCCTGATAAATCCTTTCCCTAGGCTCTCCTTAACATACTCATTCATGGCCGCAGTTTCTGGCCCGGATAATGCATATAACCTTCCCTTTGGCAATGTGGCACCAGGAATTAGCTCAATAGCACAATCATAAGGCCGATGGGGAGGCAGAATGTCTGCATTGCCCTTGGAAAACACATCAACAAAGTCCTGGTATTCCACGGGAATGAGTTCGGGAATGGCAGCAGCTATTCTGACGGGAAACGTAATACATTCCTTATTACAGATGGTACCCCATTGTGAAATCTCCCCCGACTGCCAATCAATGGTGGGATTATGAAAGGCCAGCCAAGGGTGACCCAGAACCACTGGAACTGCTGGGCAATGGGTAAGGAAAAACTCAATTTTTTCGGAATGAAGAGCTCCTACCGTAAGTAGTACAGGGGGTGTACAGAGGGAAATAACCCCATTGGACAAGGGACTCCCATCTAAACCATGCATGGTGATACACCTACCCAAGGCTAACTGAGGAATACCTAAGGTCTTGGCCCACGTTAAGTCCATAAAGTTCCCTGCAGCTCCACTGTCAACAAAAGCCGACACCGAGGAACAGAGGCTGCCAAAGGAAACTTTAGCTGGGACTAAAAGGGAGTTCTTCGAGGAGATAAGCTGCAGACCAAAGTGAACCCCCTCACAATTCACTTGGTCGAGGCGTTTTTCTGACTTGATCGGACAATTACGGGCAAAATGTCCCTTACCCCCACAGTACAAACAAAGACCAGAGTTTTGCCTTCTGGCTCTTTCTTCTGGAGACAGCCGGGAGAGACCCATCTGCATGGGCTTCTCTACGTCCTCAGGAATGGAAAATACACATGGAGTAGACCTGACAGGTGCTCCTTTTTCAGCCCTCCGCTCTCTGAGACGACGATCAATCTTAATAGAAAGCTCCATGAGTTTATCGAGAGTCTCAGGAGCGGGATACTGAAGGAGACTGTCTTTTATAGACTCTGATAAGCCGAGGCGAAACTGACTGCGCAGGGCTGGGTCATTCCAGCCACAGTCGTTCGAACAACGGCGAAACTCTGTACAAAAAACTTCTGCAGGATTTCTACCCTGTCTGAGAGTGCGTAACTGACTCTCAGCGGATGCCTCTCTATCAGGGTCATCATACAAAAGCCCTAAAGACCCAAAAAAGGCGTCTACTGATGACAACGCCGGATCCTCTACTTTTAAACCGAATGCCCAGGTCTGAGGATCTCGCTGGAGCAAAGAAATAATAATTCCGACCCGCTGAGATTCAGTACCTGAGGAGATCGGTCTTAAACGAAAATAAAGTTTACAGGATTCTTTAAAATTAAAAAACTCCTTCCTATCACCAGAAAAACGGTCAGGCAAGTGCATTTTTGGTTCAGGGACTACCCTCGGGGAAGTTCGTAAAAGATCTTCCTGCGACTTCACCCGAAGGGAAAGATCCTGAAACATCTGAGTAAGTTCTTGAATCTGGCTGACTAGGAGCTGACCAGGATTTGGCCCTAAACCTGTGGGATTCATGAGGCCGATAACTCTTACAAAACTGAATAAGGAAAAAATTAAACCCAGTTTAATTTTAGGTTTTGGTATGGCCGGTAATAATGTTATGATTCCAGTACTCCTGACCGGAGGAGATCTCATGGCAATGGTCAGAGTACTGGAAGGGAATGCTGGTTATGGGAGCGGGAATGGAAAATAGCCCCTGGCACCCTAACTCCGTTGTCTCGCCCGTGCTGTCAGAAATCCCCTGCGAGACTATGGTTGCTTGAGCCCATGGCAGCCGCGTTTGAAGGGCGGATTAAGTCTGCCCAACTCCGATGCCCCCTCAGGTCTTAATGGGAGACAAAGGGAAATCCGAGACAGGGTGATAACAAGGGGCCCTCTGACTAAACAACCAGGCCAGGGGCTACAAGCTAACTGACAAAACATAAAGTATGTGCGGAAACCCGCCAGGGAAAAGGACAACCAAAATCCACTTGTCCAATACTCCTACCCGGCACCGCCGGATACCAGAGTGGACCTGTGGAAGCGGAACCCTCCGCAAAATGCACCAAAACATAAATAATAAATAATAAAGCGGACAAGCCGCAACACACGGCAAGGCCGTGACTCACGAACACCACTGGATGTTATAAGGTGATTAGTCAGGACTCCAGGAATTAGATGACAAACTTCCGAGTTCAGAGCTTCCAATACTGGAATGACCGGATACAGCAAGACTGGAACAGACTCTCAGCAAACAGAGACAGCATGCAGGAAGCTATTACCGGCGTCTGTGAGAAGCCCTGGGAGTGTATTTAACAAGGAGTCCTCCAATCAGCTGCCAAAAGGCTGATTAGAATAAATGCCGTGCAGCTGCCTTGCTGCCCGGCCAGAGAGCAGGAGAAAACATTAACCCTTAAAGCCTAGCAATGGGGAACACGGTCTGCCAGTGGCGTCCTCGTTGCTAGGGTCCGTGCGGCTCAGCGCGCCCGGCGTCCAGCGTTGCCAGGGAGCCGGCGGCTGTTCGCGTACGGCGTCCCTGGTTGCTAGGCGCCGGGCCGCACCGACGAGCGGACCCCGGCGCCTAACAGCATGCAAGCAGAATCACCACTAATCAGAGCTCTATCCAAACTTATTTCAGGTTCCCTCAGAAACACCGGTGTACGAGGAGAGCGCGGAGCCGCAGCAGCGGCGACCACATGATAAGAAGCCTTAACCAGAAGCCACCAGGAAACAGCAGCAGCTGTAGGAGACGCGAGGAGAACAGAAGCAGGTGGACGCTGAGACACACAGAGCTTAGGAACAGGTAAGACTCCGTAAGGAGAGGAGACAATCCTGGCGGACCGTCCTTCACAGGCCTCGAAGCTGTTGACTCCCCCCCCCCCCTCTCCTCTCCTAATACTGGCACTGAATCCTGGGGATCATTAGGGCGCTTGTCACGCAGTGTCATCCTGATCATACCTGGACCCCGGTGAGGACAGTGTGTCCGGAGTTCTTATATCTGAACCGCTGCTAACAGTCCCCCCACCCATAGTACCACATAGAGGCAGCCCTTACAATCATTGGAGGTATTTACCATCGTCACTCGGCTTCTGTTTACACCCCCCACCACCACCACCACCTGAGTGCCGGACCAATAGAGACCGTAACACGTTTTGGGACTATTTAGGGGCGCCCTTCATTACACAAGACACTTCATACACAGAGAGGTGGGACGCCATCCTCTAGTGGACATAAGACTAATTACACTCCCTCTATAGGGACACTACAAGTACCAGCAACCCCCCATCTTTTCTTTTTTTCATTTAGTTCTTTCTATTGCAATTTCCCTATTTCTTTTATCAAGAGCCAACTGTGATTGTTATGTGATTTGTGACATCTAGAATTGTCTGTCAATAACGAACTTAGTAAATATTTTTTTTTCCCTCTCTTACAAGTCTTTCAAGCACATCCATATATTCATTGCCTGACAGGCGCAGTTACAATCCATTTCACGGTTAGTATTTTATAGGCAGGTTTTGGGGAAGCCCCATCTTACAATCTTGCTGCCCACAACAATATGCCCGTATCGGTGAGCGCGAAGTGAAATCTTCTAGTCAACTTAGTTACGTTGCTTACCTGCCTTTATGTCACCTGAGATAGTGACTCCTAGATCCCTTTCCTCCTCAGTAGTTCCCAGTATAGTGCCATTAATACTATATTTAGCCTTTGTTACCTGAGATAGTGACTCCTAGATCCCTTTCCCCCTCAGTAGTTCCCAGTATAATGCTATTAATACTATATTTAGCCTTTGGATATTTGAGACCCCAAGTGCATGATTTTGCATTTTTTTGGCATTAAACTGTAATTGAGGTGGTAATGGAGAGAGGATGAGATGAGGTGGTGTGGTGTGGGGTAAATGGGATTGGAGCAGTAGTAGAAGGGAATTGGGCTCTGTAACTTCAGGGAAGGGTAATGGAGGAACTAGAGAATGGGTCTTGGATTTTATGAAAGATGAATAAGGGAAATTGAGACAGCGGGACATAGGTGGTAAGAGTGGAGCCATGGGAGTATCAGAGGGAGTACATTGGGGTAATAGAGTAAGGCGGATGATGGTTTCCTTAGGGTGGGGAGAGGTGTCTGGAACAGGAATGGAGGTAATAAAGGATGAAGAGATAATAGAAGGATGGGAGGTGTAGTGGAGTGGTAGAGGGTAATTACACATTGAGGTTAGTACAGGGGACAGAAGTGTAAAAGTAATGAAAGTTGGGGTAATAGAGGGTGGGTGGATGAAGGAGGCAAACTGGCGATAATGGAGGGTGAGGTGATTGGTAGTGGGGTTGTTAGAAGGAGGGCAATGGGGGTGATTGCGGGTGGAAGGGAGAGCTGTCTGGGTACAATAGGTGGTCTGAAATGATAAGGGAGGAGAATGAGCGAACTAGAGTAGGGGGCTGTGGCCTTAGTGAAAATGGAGGGAAGTTAGCGGAACTGGAGCACCAGGATGGTGAGAGTTATACAGGGCAACAGTGCATGCTGGTGCTATATAACTGCATTGGGGGTCTGGGCATGTGGCCCCTCTATCTCAATTAGTTGTGGGGGAGGGTTGTTCTGCTGAATAGTGGGTGCACTGTCCGTGTCCATCTGAAAAGCCCCAGCAATTCTGTGATATATGTATTACCTCTTCCATACTATGTCCATGCTGCTCTCTGTGGGGCTTATATGATGTGATGTCCTGACGGCTGGTGTCTTTCTTCCAGGCATGCAGATGAAGAGCTCAGAGTGGAAGCAATGCAAGTCTAATGCTCAGGTGTGGAGAACCGGGGGTATGGAGGCATCCCAGTGGAAAGTAAAGGGATCGGTGACTGACCAGTTCCATCCAGAAGATTGGGACCATCCACTATCTGGGTGTGTAGGCTTGTCCATTACTCTGTATCTTCCTGTCCTTCATACCTCCCTCTCTGCAGGCTTTTCCCTCTTCAGATTGGCTGCTTTATGTCATTATAGAGGTGTTCTCCGTAGCACCATAGATGCTGTGACCGTGTTATAGCATAAATCAGGGGGAATGCTTCAGTTACCTGCTTATTCCAGTTACCAAATTCTCCAATATGTGTTCATGAGAATACACCTACACCACCCTGACATGTGTCCCATGTACCTGTATATCCTGCACGGTGCTGTCCACAGTGCGTTACCTGTAATCCCAGCAATCTCCCATATCATTGTACCGTGCCCCTCACATACACAAGGCTCCAATATGTGTCAGTGAGAATACACCTGTACCCAGGGCCGTAACTAGGTGTGTGCTCCGCACATAGCGCTGCAGGGTAGGGGGCGCTGTTGACAGCACTTGTCAATTATAAATGATCTAATTAATTTCACTTGCAGTTTCCTCCCTTTTTGAAGCCCAGCATCTACTGACCGCCTCTGTCTCCTATCCCCACCCCTATTGTCGCTAATACCTATACAGCATTTATGGACTTAACTTGAGAGCTCCTTGTTGTTCAGTCGCACTGTCCTTCATTACATTTCAGGATGCTGATGTGCCCAGGATACAAACCCATTGCCTATGACATTGCAGTCGGACACACTATTCATTGAGCTATCTGCCCTTGCATAGAAAGCTAGAGAATTCCAAGCTGGAGAGTTCTAACCATTTGAAGTTTACCTTGTACTTTTTGTAAAGGGGTGATAAGAGTTACCTGTAATCCCAGCAATCGCCCATATCATTGTACCGGGTTCACTACGATATGCCGGCGGTCGGGCTCCCGGCGCCCAGCATACCGGCGCCGGGAGCCCGACCGCCGGCTTACCGACAGTGTGGCGAGTGCAAATGAGCCCCTTGCGCGCTCACCACGCTACGGGCACGGTGGCGCGCGTCATGGACCCCCACCAGGAAGAATAAGTGTCAGTATGCCGGCTGTCGGGATCCCGACGCCGGTATACTGTGCGCCGGGATCCCGACAGCCGGCATACTGAAGACCACCCCATTGTACCATGCCCTTCACATACCCATCACCCTGTCACCTTACCAGAATCCTGTATTTATACCCAAATAACATAGTGGCAATTGGAGCCTATACCAGCATACATGGTAGTAACAGTCACAAAGCATAAACACTCAAACACGATTGTAGTTGTTATTTTAGTTTATTGTTGTTATATTATAGTTGTATATAGATGTTATAAGTTGTTATATTATAGTTGTATTTAGATGTTGTTATAGTACAATATAGTATAGTACAACTTATAGATGTTATTCTTTGATGTTAAACAGTTGGTATATGAGGATGGTAAATAATAAGTCCGTTGTTACTTACATCTGGAAGATGGTGAGCTGATGTAAGTATCTCGCTGTAAGCGGGTTAGTCAGATCTCTTT